>NC_092671.1:12032500-12115000 GCF_964355755.1 Antedon mediterranea
TCTATTGGAGGGCAAGTCTGGTGCCAGCAGCCGCGGTAATTCCAGCTCCAATAGCGTATATTAAAGCTGTTGCAGTTAAAAAGCTCGTAGTTGGATCTTGGGCCGCCGCAAGGCGTGTCACTGCCCGTCCTGGCCTTTCTCTCGGTATTCACCCGGTGCTCTTGATTGAGTGGCGGGGGTGACCGGAACGTTTACTTTGAAAAATTAGAGTGTTCAAAGCAGGCCATACGCCTGAATAGCAGAGCATGGAATAATGGAATAGGGCCTTTGTTCTATTGCGTTGGTATTCGGAACTCGAGGTAATGATTAAGAGGGACTGACGGGGGCATTCGTATTGTGGTGTCAGAGGTGAAATTCTTGGATCGCTGTACTAGCCGTACTAGCCGTACTAGCCGTACTAGCCGTACTAGCCGTACTAGCCGTACTAGCCGTACTAGCCGTACTAGCCGTACTAGCCGTACTAGCCGTACTAGCCGTACTAGCCGTACTAGCCGTACTAGCCGTACTAGCCGTACTAGCCGTACTAGCCGTACTAGCCGTACTAGCCGTACTAGCCGTACTAGCCGTACTAGCCGTACTAGCCGTACTAGCCGTACTAGCCGTACTAGCCGTACTAGCCGTACTAGCCGTACTAGCCGTACTAGCCGTACTAGCCGTACTAGCCGTACTAGCCGTACTAGCCGTACTAGCCGTACTAGCCGTACTAGCCGTACTAGCCGTACTAGCCGTACTAGCCGTACTAGCCGTACTAGCCGTACTAGCCGTACTAGCCGTACTAGCCGTAACGAGGTAGGGGTTGTAAGCCAGTTGACTTGTTTAATTGGCGACGAACAGACTAGGGTGGCTGCTAATTAGGGCACTGTCAGCGACTCTTTTACAGATCCTGCAACGTGAATGTCCCTGTACATCCAGTTGCCGATCACAAAAGATTCCAAAAGATGGCGAATATATAGAAATGAGAACCTACCGTACGTGTGTTCTTACCGTACCTCACTGGTCTAATTGGGTTTAATCTCCCGAGAGTTTAAAAACAAGTTGATTTGTACACGTATATTTAATTATATTCCCGGACTAGGGACCCGGCCTCATCTGTTGCAGGTGCAGATGGGGGTTGTGACACACTTGCAGGTACAGGAGCGGGCATGCACGTCTCCTGTATTTGATTCTCCCGCATGCAGGACGGCCGATAGGTCAACCGTGCAGCAGGTTGCTGCATATAACGTACGACGCCACAGCATGAACTATAGAGACGCTCCGGTGTCTTTAGATGAATGCTCGTGCTATAGTCAGTCGGGAGGCGGTGGCGCCTGTTTTCTTCATAAGGAAATAAACGACCGCGTTCGGAAGGGTGCAAACAGCCTTTCGTCCACTAAATTGCATACTGTACGGGAGTCGAGTCTGTTGCTGGGACAGGTCGATTCCGAAGGAAAACCTAGCACAAAATCAGTGCTGACAATGCCCTTCCGGCATTGTGAGTTTAGAAGTCATAAGCATCCTGTAATAGACGGGCACAACATCCCACCGTCAAGTCTAAAAGAGTTCTTCAAAATAAGAACTCCAATTGAGGATTTATCTATACCTGAGAGCGCTCAGGATATACCTGTTGTCCGTTCTGCTGATAGTAGAAAGGAGGTAGAGAACAACCCGGTTGTGGTAGTACCTGTCCCGTTTACATACTTTGTGTGTCCCATGTGTAACACCGGTTATACAGAAATAAGAAAATTGACCACTCACCTACACAAGCATACCGATGCGAGTGTACTATTTAAATGCGGAAATGTGGGAAGTTTTCCAAAACGGGGCACGGTGCTACCATACACTACGCCAAATGTAGTATATTGGAACAACCTACTACCGCCCAGGTGTTAGACTTTGTCTGCTCCTGTGGCAAGGCATTTAAGACTAAACGGGTCTCTCCCAGCATGAAAGGCACCGACACCCTATCCTGCGTAATTTAAAGAGGGTGGAAGCTCAACAGGCGGAAGTAGAGGGGAAGAGATTGCAAAGGGCAAAGAATAGCAAAAGATCTAAGAAGTCAATCTGGTCAGATGAAGAAGTTGAAAAACTAATCTATCTGAACTCTGAATTTCAGGGGTCCAGACAGATCAATAGTGACATTGCTAAACAGCTGTTATCGAAAACGAACAAGCAGGTGAGTGACAAACGACGAGCACTAGGGCTACTTTTCGGTCCAAAGGCAAAATCAGCTGTTCAACTCCCTGTCATCCGAGTTCCAATGCCAAAAAGACCACAGCGAAAAGAGGATATTCCAAAGGAGCCTTTCGAAGAAGCCTTAATATCTGCTACGGGGCAGATAGCAAATACAGAGTTGGGAAATCTAACATCATTTACCGGTACCGTACCGGTTTTCACCCGGTGCTCTTGATTGAGTGGCGGGGGTGACCGGAACGTTTACTTTGAAAAAATTAGAGTGTTCAAAGCAGGCCATACGCCTGAATAGCAGAGCATGGAATAATGGAATAGGGCCTTTGTTCTATTGCGTTGGTTTTCGGAACTCGAGGTAATGATTAAGAGGGACTGATGGGGGCATTCGTATTGTGGTGTCAGAGGTGAAATTCTTGGATCGCTGTACTAGCCGTACTAGCCGTACTAGCCGTACTAGCCGTACTAGCCGTACTAGCCGTACTAGCCGTACTAGCCGTACTAGCCGTACTAGCCGTACTAGCCGTACTAGCCGTACTAGCCGTACTAGCCGTACTAGCCGTACTAGCCGTACTAGCCGTACTAGCCGTACTAGCCGTACTAGCCGTACTAGCCGTACTAGCCGTACTAGCCGTACTAGCCGTACTAGCCGTACTAGCCGTACTAGCCGTACTAGCCGTACTAGCCGTACTAGCCGTACTAGCCGTACTAGCCGTACTAGCCGTACTAGCCGTACTAGCCTTCACGAGGTAGGGGTTGTAAGCCAGTTGACTTGTTTAATTGGTGACGAACAGACTAGGGTGGCTGCTAATTAGGGCACTGTCAGCGACTCTTTTACAGATCCTGCAACGTGAATGTCCCTGTACATCCAGTTGCCGATCACAAAAGATTCCAAAAGATGGCAAATATATAGAAATGAGAACCTACCGTACGTGTGTTCTTACCGTACCTCACTGGTCTAATTGGGGTTAATCTCCCGAGAGTTTAAAAACAAGTTGATTTGTACACGTATATTTAATTATATTCCCGGACTAGGGACCCGGCCTCATCTGTTGCAGGTGCAGATGGGGGTTGCGACACACTTGCAGGTACAGGAGCGGGCATGCACGTCTCCTGTATTTGATTCTCCCGCATGCAGGACGGCCGATAGGTCAACCGTGCAGCAGGTTGCTGCATATAACGTACGACGCCACAGCATGAACTATAGAGACGCTCCGGTGTCTTTAGATGAATGCTCGTGCTATAGTCAGTCGGGAGGCGGTGGCGTCCGTTTTCTTCATAAGGAAATAAACGACCGCGTTCGGAAGGGTGCAAACAGCCTTTCGTCCACTAAATTGCATACTGTACGGGAGTCGAGTCTGGCGCTGGGACAGGTCGATTCCGAAGGAAAACCTAGCACAAAATCAGTGCTGACAATGTCCTTCCGGCATTGTGAGTTTAGAAGTCATAAGCATCCTGTAATAGACGGGCACAACATCCTACCGTCAAGTCTAAAAGAGTTCTTCAAAATAAGAACTCCAATTGAGGATTTATTTATACCCGAGAGCGCTCAGGATATACCTGTTGTCCGTTCTGCTGATAGTAGAAAGGAGGTAGAGAACAACCCGGTTGTGGTAGTACCTGTCCCGTTTACATACTTTGTGTGTCCCATGTGTAACACCGGTTATACAGAAATAAGAAAATTGACAACTCACCTACACAAGCCTTGGAGGCTAGTGGGCAAGGGTGAAAGCTAAATAACACCATAGCATGCACTTCATTAGCATACGCAGATGACACTGCCTTGTGCTCTGACAGTTCTGAAGGAATGCGTGCACTCCTAAAGATTTTCGAACAGTTTTGTCATCTGACTGGTATGAACATCAATGCCAGTAAAAGTGCAGCGTTCTCGATAGAACCTTTGCATAAAACGTATGCTCTAAACATTACCCGTTCTTTTCAGGTCGACTCAGAAACCATACCATGGGTTGAACCAGGTACCAGTAATGGATATCTTGGAGCACTATTCGATCCTTGGAATGGCCTGAAAAATTCGAGGGCGTATCTACATTAGATACATGGTGCAAAGCATTTCTCAAACCCCGTCAGAAAGTGGATATTCTAGTTAGAAACATCTGAAACTCAAATTAAAAAGCTAGACGATACCATCAGATACTGGATCAAACTGTGCTACACTGAAAGAATCAGCGTGTTTGCCCTTGGCCGACAGGTCTGGGTAATCCGTTGAACCTCTTTCGTGCTAGGGATAGGGACTTGTAATTATTTCCCTTCAACGAGGAATGCCCAGTAAGCGCGAGTCATCAGCTCGCGTTGATTACGTCCCTGCCCTTTGTACACACCGCCCGTCGCTACTACCGATTGAATGGTTTAGTGAGATCATCGGATCGGCCGTGTCGGTTTTACCGTTCACGTGCCGAAAAGACGCTCAAACTTGATCATTTAGAGGAAGTAAAAGTCGTAACAAGGTTTCCGTAGGTGAACCTGCGGAAGGATCATTAACGCAATCGCAAGAACGTTTTGTCACCCAGCACGGCCGACTCGCACGCGAGTCTGCCTGGTCGTGGCTAGAAGGAGGGCCGGACGGTAAGCGACCGGCTGGCGAAAACCAATCGAACTTGGGAGTGCACTAGCGAAAACCGCCCGACCTTCCGAGGTGTTCGGGATGCTTTTCGGGGCCGCCCGTGGTCTGGTTCGGTGGCTCTGCTTGAAGGACGCGCCCGGACCGGCGCCTCCGCTCCCGTTCTTTGTTTTTTCTCAAACGAAAATCTTTTTTTTTTGTCCCGCACTCTGTAAGCGTTGAAAACGCAAGTTGCGAACAATTCTTAGTGGTGGATCACTAAACTCGTGCGTCGATGAAGAACGCAGCCAGCTGCGTTAACTAATGTGAATTGCAGGATACATTGATCATCGATACTCCGAACGCACATTGCGGCCCGGGTCCTCGCGATCCGGACCACGTCCGGCTGCGGGCCCGTAAAGCACCGCGGCTCTTGCGGTGTCCGGTGCGCTTCCGCTGGCCCTTGAAAATCTGAGGGACACCGACTGATTTTCGCCTCGGCTCGTACCCATAACCACAGCCGGTCTCCAAGGTGAATAGCCTCTGGCCGATAGAACAATGTAGGGAAGTCGGCAAATTAGATCCGTAACTTCGGGAAAAGGATTGGCTCTAAGGGCTGGGTCGGTCGGGCTGGGGAGTGAAGCGGGACCGGGCGCGTGCCGTGACTGGGCGAGGCCTGCGCAAGCAGGGCGAGCCCGGACTAGTGCCGGGCCCATTCCGTGGACCTTCCTGGCTTGGGGGTCTTTCGGGGTCGCTTCGGCCGGCGCCAAACAGCCAACTTAGAACTGGTACGGACACGGGGAATCCGACTGTCTAATTAAAACAAAGCATTGCGACGTCCGCAACCATGGCATTGACGCAATGTGATTTCTGCCCAGTGCTCTGAATGTCAAAGTGAAGAAATTCAACGAAGCGCGGGTAAACCAAATGTAGTGAATGTCCCTGTAAATCCAGTTGCCGATCACAAAAGATTCCAAAAGATGGCGAATATATAGAAATGAGAACCTACCGTACGTGTGTTCTTACCATACCTCACTGGTCTAATTGGGGTTTCTCTTAGGTTAATCTCCCGAGAGTGTAAAAACAAGTTGATTTGTACACGTATATTTAATTATATTCCCGGACTAGGGACCCGGCCTCATCTGTTGCAGGTGCAGATGGGGGTTGCGACACACTTGCAGGTACAGGAGCGGGCATCCTGTAATAGACGGGCACAACATCCCACCGTCAAGTCTAAAAGAGTTCTTCAAAATAAGAACTCCAATTGAGGATTTATCTATACCTGAGAGCGCTCAGGATATACCTGTTGTCCGTTCAGCTGATAGTAGAAAGGAGGTAGAGAACAACCCGGTTGTGGTAGTACCTGTCCCGTTTACATACTTTGTGTGTCCCATGTGTAACACCGGTTATACAGAAATAAGAAAATTGACAACTCACCTACACAAGCATACCGATGCGAGTGTACTATTTAAATGCTGAAAATGTGGGAAGTTTTCCAAAACGGGGCACGGTGCTACCATACACTACGCCAAATGTAGTATATTGGAACAACCTACTACCGCCCAGGTGTTAGACTTTGTCTGCTCCTGTGGCAAGGCATTTAAGACCAAAACGGTGTCTCCCAGCATGAAAGGCACAGACACCCTATCCTGCGTAATTTAAAGAGGGTGGAAGCTCAACAGGCGGAAGTGGATGTGTCCTTTAAAAGTGGATGAAATCCATGAGGTGTATAGAGACAGATTTTCAGCTAGTTCGGCTGAAGTCGATCTCAGTCATCTGCCTCCGCCCAAGGCAAGGGTAGACAATAAAAATTTATTGTTTCCAATTACGGTGGAGGAAGTGAATACAGCCATAAAGGCCACAAAAACAGCAACGGCTGCTGGTCCAGATAAGGTTACTCTCGAGGACCTAAAATGCAACCCTAACATCAATACGGTACTCGCTAGTCTGTACAACTCTTTTCTTATCAGTGGGAAGATCCCCAAGGATCTTAAAGAAAACCGTTCAATTTTGTTGCCAAAAGGAAGTGGCGACTCCGATTCCATCAATGATTGGCGACCCTTGACTATTTCTTCTATCGTGCTCAGACTATACACACGAATTCTGGCGAGTCGACTCCAAAAGGCGGTAACACTAAACAAAAGACAGAGAGGTTTTATTAAGGCTCCTGGATGCAAAGCAAATATCACCCTGCTAACCGACATGATTCAGGAGGCAAAGAATCGTGGACAACATCTTTCGGTAGTGTTTCTTGATTTGGCAAAGGCCTTCGACACAATTTCACATGAACATGTGTTCGAGGGTCTTAGAAGGTTTGGAGTGCACGAGCATTTCATCGGTATGGTTAAAGACATGTACACCGGTACATGTACGTCATTCAAGGTACCAGATGGAACCACGGACCCCATCGAAATGAGTAGAGGTGTAAAGCAAGGTGATCCCATGTCACCTATCCTGTTCAACATTGCAATGGACCCTCTCCTGTGCGCCTTGGAGGCTAGTGGACAAGGGTGGAAGCTAAATAACACCACAGCCTGCACTTCATTAGCATACGCAGATGACACTGCCTTGTGCTCTGACAGTTCAGAAGGAATGCGTGCACTCCTAAAGATTGGTGAACAGTTTTGTCATCTAACTGGTCATCAATGCCAGTAAAAGTGCAGCGTTCTCGATAGAACCTTTGCATAAAACGTATGCTCTAAACATGACCCGTTCTTTTCAGGTCGACTCAGAAACCATACCATGGGTTGAACCAGGTACCAGTAATGGATATCTTGGAGCACTATTCGATCCTTGGAATGGCCTGGAAAAATTCGAGGCGTATCTACATTAGATACATGGTGCAAAGCATTTCTCAAACCCCGTCAGAAAGTGGATATTCTAGTTAGAAACATCTGAAACTCAAATTAAAAAGCTAGACGATACCATCAGATACTGGATCAAACTGTGGCTCAAACTACCCAATTGCATATCAACGCATTTGTTGTATACCTCCGCTAGAGACGGTGGACTAGGAGTTCCCTGCTTGTCACAATCTGTTCTATCTGCAAGGTTGCATAATCTAGGCCGGTGCCTAGATTCGTCCGATCATTTTGTTCGTAGCTGGGCGGAAGGTAAAGGATTCGCCGATCGAATTCAAAAGCTCGCTACTAAATGGAAGCTGGACATTCCACACCGAAAGAAGCTTAATCGCAAATGGAAAGAGGAAAGACAACGCAATTGGGCCGCTCAAGGATCGCAAGGCATTGGTGTAGAAAACTGGAAGGGATCGAAAGTTTCAAATCACTGGATTTCAAAACGATCATTCCTAAAAGAAGGGAGTACATATCAGCATTGTTACTGTGAAGCAACACCTATCCTACTAGAGAAGCCGTTTCCAGAGGTAGAGAAGGAAGAGATGTGCGATGTAGAAGGTGTCTGACCACTATTGAGACAGTAGGTCACATTTCCGGTTGGTGCTACGTAGTTAAGGAAGCAAGAATCAGGCGTCATAATAACGTCTGCATGTCAACGGGAACTTTAAAACCCGATATTTTACTGGTTAAGGATGATCGCGCTCTGATTGTGGACCCCACGGTGGTATGGGACAATTGTAGTCGGAGTCTATCATTAACTGCGAGGAAAAAGATCTCAAAATACAGTTGTTTGATACCACAGGTGAGGAACTCGACCGGGGCCGAACAAGTGACTGTTATACCAGTAGTGATTGGAGCTAGAGGCACATGGGGTGCCGAAAACAACGCAATTGTTGAAGCTGGAACAGATTACCTTAAAAGTCTTGTGCGATACAATCCAATTATTTGCTGCATTCATGGATTGTTAACCATGATAAGGAATGTGTACTTGTGGTTAGTCCATTTTAATTTAACATGAAGGAGGACCCAAAAATGAGGACAGGTACGTAGTGGGCTACGTAAGATTGTGTCTTGTGTACCATGAGGGAATAACACCTATCCCTTGCCTTCAACGGATATGTGTAAGATCGGGTTACACATATTTCGGTGTCAAGGAGATTCTCGCACATAGACGTGAATATCCTTGACGGGACAGTGTGGAAGGTTTCTCGTCATTTTCAGTGACGCCTACTGTCTTAAGGTGGAAAGACTTGAGGTTGTGGCAGTTTCTACTGCTGTACCTAAGTCATCTAATAGCCAAATGCCTCGTCATCTAATTAGTGACGCGCATGAATGGATTAACGAGATTCTCACTGTCCCTATCTACTATCTAGCGAAACCACAGCCAAGGGAACGGGCTTGGCAGAATTAGCGGGGAAAGAAGACCCTGTTGAGCTTGACTCTAGTCTGACCTTGTGAAGAGACATGAGGGGTGTAGAATAGGTGGGAGGCTCACGCCGCCGGTGAAATACCACTACTTTCATCGTTTCTTTACTTATCTGGTGATGCGGGAAGCGGGCCCACCGGGTCCACGATTCTAGCGTTAAGCGCGACTTGTCGCGCAACCCGCTCCGGAGACAGCGTCAGGCGGGGAGTTACGGTACATCTGTCAAATGGTAACGCAGGTGTCCTAGCCTAGCCTAGTCTAGCCCAGCCCAGCCGGGTCGGGTCTGGCCTAGCCTAGCCTAGCCTAGCCTAGCCAAGCCAAGCCAAGCTTACGCTCAGTCTATATCGGTTAGCAACGGAGGCCGGAAAAAATTATAAAATTATAGTTTCTATTGATACTATTAGCCTAATTACTAGTCTCTAAACCCATGTCTATTCTAGTAGTAGCTGTGTTGGTTTGTGTGACGTGTGTGTTAGTTAGGTATGACACAGTCCGAGTAATAGGCCTAAGTCAGCAAAATTAAACAATAAACATTACACAAAAATACATTTTTTATTCTCGTTTTTAAAGTTTCTTTGAGTACATATTGTTTGATAATAAAATAGCAGAATTAAAAAATTACAGTACACACATTATACACATTCTTTATTTATTTCTTTGGGCTATGTCCAATTACTACTTAGTTTAATGTCTTGTCTAGCTGTCGATTAGCCTCCACACATTTGCATAGTAGTGGACGTGTGTGTGAAAAAGAGTGCGCGAAGGCGAGAATCCTAGGCCTATTGTAGAAAGAATCGTATCGCAGTTGTGTAAATCACTTCTAGTTGCTATACGCTTGGGTGCACACGGAACAACAAATTTAACTTAACTGATGTTTATTTTGTGACGTTTCATTGTTGTATTTTTTACATTACTTTCAGTAATTTTAGGTTGTTGTTTTTAGTCGCGTGGAAGCGACTCTATAGTTCACTATGTCGGTCGGTCGGTCGGTCTGTCGGTCCGGTATCACTATGCGTTTTATCGCTTTCTGACCTTATCTTGATATCAGTTTAATCTAGGTAGGTCAATTTTTCACAGTATATTCCTTATGGCCAGGAATCAATGTGGTTATGTTTTCACGGTGCGCAATAAAAAATTACGCGGTCTACGCACGATTTAACGAAATCACGTTTGTCATCATATCTTCACAACCATGAATCACAATTAAATAAAATTTGGTACTCATAAATTTCAGGGCATAAATCATCATATGGCAATACAATTACGTGCGTAGCGCATGTAACGCATGCGTACGCGCGCTTAACATTTTCAAAATTTATTTTCGATGAAATAAGAGTACATTTCAGGCAATTTTAAGCGTTTACAAAATTGCCATGAGTGCGCATATTTTTGCGCGCGCACTGCGCGTTAAATGTTTTTGCGCACTCTTTTTGCCCGATTTCTGTTTTCTTGACTCACTTTTCAACTCGAAATTACGTTATACGAGCACGTCAAAAGTGACAGGCTACGCACGTGTAAATTTAAAAAAAATAAATGTTTTTAAACATTTCAACATTTTTAAACATGTTCAGTAATTTCGGTCAGTATAGTTCACTATGTCGGTCGGTCGGTCTCTCTGTCTGTCTGTCTGTCGGTCTGTCGGTCTGTCTGTCGGTCTGTCTGTCGGTCCGGTATCACTATGCATTGTAGCACGCGACTTAATGGCTGTTGGCCTTGTTTTCAGTAACTTAGCTTTTCCCATTCTACTTAGGCCTACTGAATGAAACATGTATAACTTTTTAGGCTAGCTAAAAAAAACAATATTTAAGTTTAAATTACTTACTAGCTTCAAATTATTTGGGTAAAATTATTATCACGGTAAGTTTCAACAATATAAGAATGAACTACTGTATTATCAATGAATTTAAGAACAAAATCTACAGTATCCAATTTCAGGCCTAGATTAGGGTCTAAAGGCTGGTTTCCTGTCGACGTAAGAACATCACTTTTGTTGCGACTACGTCGATTTGTCGTAAGAAATGCGGATTTTACGATCGAAAATTTATAAAATCGACGTAACGTAAGAAAAATGGTAACGACAAACGATTTTACAGGAAACCGATGACCTAACAATTGTTGCGTTACGACGTTTTCTTCAGATTTTCGCAAGAGACGTAAGCGCAATCGTAACAAGCAACCAATGAGCGACAAGAGTTATGACGTAATGTGTATGACCTTACAGTGAAATATAGCCGGACAATAACATTTGTATGTATTTATCGTACTACTACAATTTTAGCCCACTTTACGATGTTGTACAATGTACATACTTTACAAATGCACAGTAGTTTCAATATAATATTGTTCTAATCAGGAAGTTTACAACTCATATCAAAATATAATACTCTTATTTATGGACGTGCAATAAACAATCCGCATTGAAACCGACATTCTTCTGTTCTATTTGTCAGTAGAAACGTCGCGATAATGAACATTTGCAACAAGATAAGATATATAGAAAGCCCTTGTAAGCAATATAATATTATTATGTAACTTTAAAAAAAAATGTTTTCTTGATTTTGTATAATTTATATTGTTTTGTCAAATTTATTCTTATTATAGGTAAATAATGGGTATCTAATAATAATAATAGGAATCCCGAAATGATTTGCCGTTTTTTAATTTTGAAAACTATTTAAGGCCAGAATAATTAATTCATATTTTGGTTCATACAATAGTGCATAGGCCTAGCCTATTAGCCTGGCTCCTAGGCTAGTTTGATTATATTTTGGTCAAATCCATTCCTATTAGTACAGTATTAATTAAGTATTACTAGATGGTACGCTCGCTTCGCTCGCGTACCATCTAGGTCGTGCCCACAGATGGTTCTCGAATATAGGCCTACAGTAATTTCAGCGTAACAAAACTGGCGATTTCAAATGTACGTACCGCAGGACTATAATACATTGTCGTTTACAGAAACGAATAAATAGACACGATGATTTATGTAGTCAACTAAAATTAGCACCCTGGGAATTACTTCCGAAGGAGAAACTTTTCACAAAATGAGTCCAAATTTTTGATTTGGACTCATTTAAAGAAACCCAATTTGTGTTTTGTATGTAACATTAGGGTTGAGGGATGGGAAAGCGGATAGGTACAAAGAGGAACAATTTTTAAATATATTCTTTATCCACTCAGTAACGAAATATTTTGTTCATGTTTTATAAGCATATACATAATATACCTCTAAATACAGTAAAACATTTGCGATTTAATACTTTGTTAAAACTGTCACTGTCATAATCGATTGAAATATTAAAGTACATGTCACGATACACCACTACGACGTTTATATTTTTGGTAATTATTAATTAATACAAACGTTGAGAAGGAACTGTCAGTATAAAGTGTATTTGTATATAATAATGTGTTTATATATTCACAGTAAGAAATTTTCGATTCAAATGAGTTCCAAAAATAGTTATTTACAGTATTGTCAAAGTATTGCAAGTTTATTCTCAAAGGGCCCATATATTTACCTACCGTATGTGTTAAGCCAAGGGCTCATAAATTTACCTACAGTACTTGTGTTAAACCAAACTCTGGCAGACTGAGAGATTGGGATGTTCCATTCATCGCAAATCAATACATTTGTATAATCGTATATTAAATCTATCAAAATAGTATTTTTTAAAGAAAATCGGCCTGTCTTCAACATTATGATGGTGTACTCTAGCTGTTCAACCGGTTTTCAGCTATTAAAAACAATTATCGTAGGAGGAGATAGGAAAATGCGAAGCCTCCTCGCATTTTTGTGGCGGGTATTTTTCAAGATGGACATCCATTAGACAGTGTATACCACGATCGGAAAACACCCCTATTTGGGGCAAATCGTTAAACCTAAATTCGTTTTAATCGTCAATAACTAATTATCTAACTTAATTTAATTAGTAAACAGGGTTACATCAGGTGGTTAAAATCAGTACCGAAAGTACGAACCAACTTTATATACCATTGAGTGAAAATTCTAGAAGTAAGGCGCGATTTACCGAATTTTGCCCTTACGTAAATTTATATATAGATTACTAATACTAGGGCCTAGCCTATCTACTAAAAATAATATGTTGGTGTGCTGCACTGACACTGAGTAGCTACAGGTACAATAACAACATTCAACATTTCGCGCGAAAAATGATAAAACCCGCTCTAAAAAGAAACACCAATCATAGATGTTGTTTCAAATACGTCATAAATCTGACCGACGAAAGAAAAAAATTTCAACTTTCGTAACAACACTAAAATCGACGTAAGCATACGACGTGTGTTTCACAGCCAAAATTTCAACTTTCGGGAGCAGCATAACTACAGATGTTTCTTTGCGGCCTGACACGATCTTGACTAACGTCAACGACGTCAATTTTTTCTCAACTTTCGTAAGAGACGTAAGAAACGTATGAAACGCAAGAGTCGTTGCAAAATTCGACTTCTTACGTCAACAGGAAACCAGCCTTAAGCGGCCACCAACCAAAGCGGCCGCTAGTTCAATAATCTGTATGGAAGGCCATGTGTGCTTCGATTGTTGTTGCCATTGTGCTTCAATATTATATAGTATTCGAAATTAGCCAATGATATATATAGCAAAATATATATAATATATTGTTGTTATTATATATTAGTAAATTAACTACTGTAATAACAAGAAACCAAAGTGTTCGCACTCATAACTTTTAACTTTCAATTTATTTACAATAACAAGAGCAATTTATTTATATATATAGACCATCCACAGACAAAGAAGGGGGTATAAGACCACCCACAGACAAAGAAGGAGGTATAAGACCATCCACAGAAAAAGAAAGGGGTATAGGACCATCCACAGACAAAGAAGGGGGCGTAGGACCGTCCACAGACAAAGAATGGGGTACAAGACCATCCACTGACAAAGAAAGGGTATAGGACCACTTACAGACAAAGAAGAGGGTATAAGACCATCCACAGACAAATAAGGGGTGTAGGACCATCCACAGACAAAGAAGGGAGTGTAGGACCATCCACAGACAAAGAAGGGGAGAAGACCATCCACAGACAAAGAAGGGGATATAAGACCATCCACAGACAAAGAAGGGGGTATAAGACCATCCACAGACAAAGAAGGCGGTGTACTGTAAGACCATCCACAGACAAATTAAAGGAGTCCAAGACCATCCATACACAAAGAAAGGGGTGTATAAGACCATCCACATACAAAAAAAGGGTTTAATACCATCAACGGACAAAGAAAGGGGTGTAATACCATCAACAGACAAAGAAGGGGGGTATAAGATCACCCACAGGCACAGAATGGGGTATAAGACCGTCCACAGAAAAAGAAAGGGGTGCAAGATCATCCGAAGACAAAGAAGGGGGTGTAGAACCGACCACTGACAAAGAAAGGGGTATAGCACTACTTACAGACAAAGAAGGGGTATAAGACCATCCACAGACAAAAAAAGAGGTGTAGGACCATCGGACTATCCACAGACAAAGAAGGGGGATGTAAGACCACCCACAGACAAAGAAAGGGTGTAAGACCATCCACATACAAAGAAGGGATTATAAGACCATCTACAGACAAAGACAGGGGTGTAAGACCATCCACACACAAAGAAAGGGGTTTAATACCATCAACGGACAAAGAAAGGGGTGTAATACCATCAACAGACACAGAAGGGGGTATAAGACCATCCACAGACAAAGAAAGGGGTGTAAGGCCATCCACAGACAAAGAAGGGTGCATAAGACTATCCACAGACAAAGAAGGGGGTGTAGGACCATCCACAGAAAAAGAAGGGGGTGTAGGACCATCCACAGACAAAGAAGGGAGTGTAGGACCATCCACAGACAAAGAAGGGGTGTAAGACCATCTACAGACAAAGAAATGGGTGTAAGACCATCCACACATAAAGAAAGGGATGTAATAATACCGTCAACAGACACAGAAGCGGGTATAAGACCATCCAGAGACAAAGAATGGGATATAAGACCATCTACAGACAAAGAAGGAGGGTTAGGACCATATTAACCGAGGAAGCATACAAAAATAAGATGCAATCAAAATAGGCCTACCACTTGGAAAACAATAAATTGTAGAATAACTGTGGCTTAATTGTTGAAATAGAAAGGGTTCTTTGTAAGGTCATTAATAATATACTAGAGGGTGAGCTCGCTTCGCTCGCTCCCCCTCTAGGAAGTGTAGACGATGGTTCTCGGAATGATAATGTTCTCCTTATACATTTTCTGTCGGTTACCATTATTGAAAATGCTTGACATTCGTAAAACTAAACTACTTTGTTTCACAGTGTTTTAGATGATTAATAATATTTTAAAGTATATAGTTTTTATTGTTTGGTAGGGCCCTTTGGGGAGGTCATTTGAGGGAGGTGCTTATTCGAGGGATATATGTTAATTTTTTAGTTCTAATAATATGGTAACATTTATAATCAAATGAAATCCTCTCATAGATATGAAAAGTGGTAAAAAAGAATAACAAATGCTTGGTAAATTGCAGATAACAGTGCGGTGAATTCTACTACAAATAGTATAATTGTGTTATTATAAATATGTGGATGGACGTTAACATTAAAATCATACATCATACATTATATTTATATATTAAATTATTTAAAATAACATTAAAATCATACATTATATTTATATATTAAATTATATAAATTAACATTGAAATCATACATCATACATTATATTTATATATTAAATTATTTAAATTAACATTAAAATCATACATCATACATTATTTTTATATATTAAATTATATAAATTAACATTAAAATCATACATCATACATTATTTTTATATATTAAATTATTTAATTAACATTAAGATCATACATCATACATTATATTTATATATTAAATTATTTGAATTAACATTGAAATCATACATCATATTTATATATTGAATTATATAAATTAACATTCAAATCATACATCATACATTATATTTATATATTAAATTATTAAATTAAAAACAATAAAATTGAACATTTTAACTAATAAGTTTAATTAACTAATAACTAAGTGGCTGTCATAATTTGTTAACTTTCAATTTATTTATTTAATATCACACATCATACATAATTATCTAATTTTTTATGGAATTGAGGAATCCCAAAGTAAAAACCCAGAAACAAGACGACACAGATCAGTTAAATGAGATCTTGCGTCGCAAATTAGATGTACAAAAGTACGAAGTTAAAGCAGTTTACAGACTTGGGAAAAGAGATTTAGAAAAATGCAGACCTTTGAAAGTAGAGATGGATCAAGTCAGTACATGTTATGAAGGAATTCGATCCAACTCTGTCCTAAACCGTCTCGACCAAAGTCAAGTCGGCCCCAAGTCAAGTCGGCCCCAAGTCAAGTCGGCCCCACGTCAACTCGGCCTCAAGTCAACTCGGCCTCACGTCAACTCGGCCAAAATCTAATCCGTCAACTCGGCCTCTAAAAACTTTTGAACTCAAAAAGTGCTAATATAGTAGTTAATATTATAATGGCAAGATAAACATCACAGTACGGTTAGGACTAGGGCCTACATAATAGACGAAATAAATGGAAAATTCAATATAAATTATAACATACTGGGCCTGATCATTTTTCGTTTAATTGATAGGTAGTAGTTATTTATATTGTTTGAAAAAAATAAATATTTCTTCACATTTAGTATACAGAAATAACTGTCAAAGACATTTTAATGAATAATATTTAAACAATATACTTCGGTCTGCAACTGTATATATACATCAATATAAAAAGAATAAAATAACATTAAAATCATAACAAATCAAAAGGCAAGAATACAAATTGTATAAGCATTATGGGTATAGGTTACATGCACACACACCCAGACATGAATGTGCATTATTTACAAATAGGCCTTACCGTTTTTTTGTATGACATTTTTATTTTCATTTCGTTTCTACTTCATAATTAATCATAATTAATACGGTACACCATGGGAAGAGAGAAATTTGCTTCCATGACAGTCCATGTTGTTATTTCTCTTAATTTTAAGGTATTGTTATTCCAAACAAAGTATCACATGATGACTGACGTTTGTATATAAGTGTTATTTGGCTACTGTATATTCTCATGACTAAAGGGGCATTCACACCTGTTTTGTTTCACGGAACGGAGAACGGCACCATTTTGTTAGAAAATCAAAAAGCGTTAAAACAATAGCAGCGTTTACACCAAATCTGTTCCGTGAAAAATGAACGGCCGGTGAAAAACAACGGAACTGACAGATCGCTCATAACTTGATAGAAACGGAACGGAAACGAAACACGGTCTACTTTGACCAATCATAACCCGTTTCGTAGTTTATTATGTCAAGGGTCATGAAGTTAAAAAATGTGGCGGGAATTGGAGAGACCTCTGATCGCGAGGGGATGTGATTGTGATTTTAATGTATTAAATTACAGATTCATGGAATTTGTCATGGTGTGTGTTGTTACTATCATCGGGAATCTTGTGTCCCGTTTTGTAATATCATTTTTAATTAAACTGACAAGATGACCGTATTGGTAAAGCGTCATTCTAAAATAATTGAAGAATTCGTCTTCATTGGTCGCCAGTTACGTTTTACCAATGTTTCAAATTGACCAAATTTCTTTCTTTCGGAACAGATCTCGTTTACCCATTTCTTTTCCTTCTTTTGGCTAAAATTATAGCGGAAAGAATAATTTCTTCCTCACTATCATCCGATGACCATCCAGAAACGGCTGACATTTTAACGTTTGCCCATTGTCACGGAATACGTCACAAAACGGAACAGGTGTGAATGTTTACAACGGAACGGCGAGCGGGCGCGCGTCACGTTGAAAAAAAACGGCACCGTCTTCCGTTCCGCGAAACGGAACAGGTACTGTGGGAATGCTCCTTTAGGTGATCAATTTTATTGAACAATACAGGGCGCGGTGGGTGTTAAAAAAACAGATGAGAATGCTAAGGCAATAGTATGTTGTTTAGGAATTCCGTTGTTTAGGACTCAAACAAGATGTTTTAGTTTTTGCTTGACAAAATAAAATTACGCCATTATATCATGATGATTTCTTCAGTGTGTTTTAGATTAGTTTTTATGCTTGACAAAATAAAAATACACCATTTTTTCCATGATGATTTCTTCAGTGTGTTTTAGATTAATTTCCCATACATAAAATGTATTCATTGAATTCTCCATTATAATCAAATCACAAAAGTAATAAAAACAATTTGAATAGCGCACAATTACAATAGAACTTTAACATGACAGAACATTTCGAATTTGTTTCCATAATCTCTTCGGTAGTTTGATTGACATCGTCATTGTACCCCAAAAAAAATAAATGTGTGAAAGAATTTGTAACTGTAATATACCATTTTATTGTCACACATATTATAGTTATTCACTTTGACCGTAACATATTGCTAATAATTTGAGAGAGAATATATACACAAAAAAACATTTTTATTTTACTGTATTAATCTAATAATATCTATATAATAATAATAGGCCTTCTAATAATATTTCGATTCTTTCTGGGAACATCCTTGTATCAAAAAATAGGTCTAACAAACATTTAAACAATTTACATTGAAATTTCGGTTTTATTTCGTCTATTATGTAGCCATAACCATACTATATCCTGCCATTGTAATAAATGAACTACTATATTAGCACTTTTTGCGTTCCTTACTTTTTAGAGGCCGAGTTGACGTGAGGCCGAGTTGACTTGAGGCCGACTTGACTTGGGGCCGACTTGACTTTGGCCGAGACGGTTTAGGGCCGAGTTGACCTGCACCCTTATGAAGTCTTAAAAAAACTGAGAAATATAAAGCCAGAATCTGTACAAATATCCAAGGATCGAACAAAAACTGAGAGAGAGAAGTATAAGGCACTTAGAAAAAAACTTCGTAATTAGAAACTATAAAATAGTTCATCATAGTTTTCGGACCACTGACAGAGCCGAGTAGAAGAAATTTAAAACTACAGAAAAATTTAAGTTTAAATGTTTCAAGTACCACAAGAATAAATAACATTACGTTCATGTATACTAACTGCGACTCAATTCTAAACTAGATTTGAACTCGTCACTACGGACGAGTTAGGTTATCCACAGCGCAAACACCAAGTGCACGTCATACGTTAGAATATTGCGCACAGAAAAACGATTATGCCATTGAAAAAACGTTAGTGTGCTCTCTATTTTGTGTCACGTCTAAGTATATACAGTATATACTATATACAGTATACGTACTACATACAGTGCAGAATAGGTGAAAATAAGTGACCAAAGTTATTGACGCTTTTGAACATGATGACGTCATCACAATTTTAAAAATGGTGAATCATGCGAAAGAGAATTGATTAACTTAGACAATACAAAAAAATGGGAGAAAATGGAATACGGATAAGTGGAGATGTGCTCTATTTAATGTGATGAGCTATGACGAAAGATACAAAAATCCTATATTTTATATTCAAGTGGCCATACGATGACGTCACAATGTCCGGTTAGCCATATTCATGCATGATTTGATATCTACAACTCATCTACTTCCACGCGTGGGAATTTTTGAAATGCTCAAAATGACATGAAACGCGTAGAAAGTTGATTAGAAATTGATATTTCGCATATTGAAATTACGCGCGTAACTTTCTGTAAAACATGCCATTTTTAATCCATAGAAAGTTTGCGCATGATATCAATTAAATTTTTGCCAAGTTCCAATTTAAATTTTGCACACAGAAAAATATTGGCATTATAACCTGAACTGAAGAATATGATGTGTTGTTAGTGCTGAATGCTGTATATTTTGTGTCATATAGTATACACAGTATAATCTGTATACATATCACAAACAGTGTAAAATAGGTGAAATAACGGGACCCGTATTTTATTCCAATTTTAACATGTTGACGGTTTCAAAATGAAACGCGAAGGTAGTAATTTCGGTAATTATCTCAGCAACAACATATTAACGTTTAGAAGAAATTTGAATACGTGAAATATTGATGCGTGCTCTTTTAAATGTAATGAACTATGACGCAAAAGATGAAAATACGACTTTGTTTATTTAACTGGCCATATGATGACGTCACAACATCTGATTGGGGAAAAGTTCACATGATTTCGTATCTACAATCCCATAGCTTCCTGAAAACGTTTTAATCGTGATTATCACATTTTATTCTTACGAGCTATAACAGATTAAAATTTACTGTAAAGATGAAATTAATGATTCTGTTAATTGAAATTTTTAGGCGTATTGACGTAATAAAAATTACAATATTTTTAACTCATGCGTAAGATAGTTTGACCAAGACAATATTATCTCGGAGAAAAATGAATACAGATAGGCGTGATGCGTTCCATTGAATATGATGAGCAATAACGAAAGAGACAAAAATCCTATATTTTACATTCGTGTGGCCATACGATGATGTCACAATGTCCGGTTAGCCATATTGATTCATGATCCGATATCTACAACTCATCAACTTCCAGAGTATGTAATTAAAAAAAAGTTCACCTCGTTGTTTACAATCTATGACTGTTTAAAAAAAGGCATAATTTTGACGAATTTTTGAACTTTTTCAATAAAAACGCGCGCAAATTGTACAATTTGACGTGGTAAATTTACTATAAAAGGCTGGAAAAATATAATTAAAATATGTTTTTAGCGCTACGTGCACACCGCGCGTGTAAAATTTTTCGCTTGCGTGGACATTTTTGACATTCTCAAAATGTCATGATCAGCGTAGAAAGTTGATTAGAAATTAATTTTGCGCACTTTGAAATTTTAAATGCGCGTGCACGCGTAACTTCTTGTAAAACATGTCCTTTTTTATCTACAAAAAGTTTGCTCTTGATATGACTGAAATTTTCACAAAGTGTAAAAAAAAAATTAGGCTTGGTTTTGAATCTATGATCAATATAAAAAAAATCATAAAATCACGCGTAAGTCACGTTGCGTAACTATGACGTCATTTAAAAATAGGAGGTGCACAACTTCACGTAAATGCACATATGTTGACAAAGTTATGACATGTTATGTTTACACGTTTTAGAGAAACACGACGCACAAAAATGACAGAAGGAAAGAAGCACTAGACATGAAACTCGTCACTTTGACGAGTTAGTCAGGTTTTACTAAATGTAACAATGAGGATTTTTTTAGGTTAACCACTGAATCTAGAAAAAGAGGACACTTAATTAGTAAACCTCATACTCACTTAAGGATACAGCAGAAATTTTTAACAAACTCTATTATCGACACATGGAACAGGATGTAATAGAAGCTGCAAATGTTAATCAATTTAAAAACCGACTAGAAAAGTTTTGGAAACACCACCCACTAAACTTTTCCCCATATGATAGAACATAGAATATACCGGAGGGACACACAAGCATTGCTTTAGATTTCCAAGATCAAGGTAAATCAAGGTAAAATTATATATTTAACTAAAAACAATAAAAATTAAACATGTACAATTTAAACTAATAAGTTTAACTAACTAATAACTAATTAATTACGGCTAGTAACGCGACTGGCAGCCAACAATAATGCCCTAGCGGTTCGTGTTCCTCTTGTCCCACAGCAGGTTAAGGCGGACCGTTGCGCGTGCAGCATGGCGTGATTGATCGTGTAGGTTATCCTCCCTGCCGACCAAATCTGCATGAATCGCAACTGTCCGTCCTTCATCCAATAGCAGCTTACAAAGTAAGTAGAAGTGTAGATTAGCTGCAGATAATAAAAAAACAATTAAAAATTACATAAGATCAACAAATAAACACACAAAACGACAAAATGAATGTTTGAAGTTATTCTTACATTTCTTTGCTCTTTAGTTAAGGCGTTGGTGATACCGTACCCTTCTACATCATTATTTGTCATTTTTTGCTGCCGAAACACACTCCAATCCATAGGCGTAAACACATCTCCATTAATCCAATAGTTTCGCATGTACGTCGTCATCGCCAATATGAGTGGTGAGTTGCCTGCAACTTGTTCCAGCAGGTACATGCTCCAATGGCAAAACCGGTAAGGCTATCAGTTTTTAGACTTAGAGTCTGGTATTTGGTTCCCTCATGTAGGCGCGTTGAAGGCCAACTTCTTGGACCTTGCGAAAGATAGCCTAAGAAAAAAATAAGAAAACATGCATAACATAACATTAGTTCAGCGTTTACTTTTTGGTGCAGCATAGTTAAAAAAAAAGCAACACAAGAGAATAAACATAATTATTACAACATTCGTAATTTTTAAAATCTTTTTAGGAATAATATCTGGATGCGTTCTACGTATATATCCGAAAGTGTAAAGAAATTGCAAATTAGATGCACCATCTAAAAATAAAAAGAATGATTAGATGGGAGGAACAACATAGGACAATGAGTATACTTACCAGACTCTGGAATGATCAAGCATTACCATTCTGTCAGTTGCTAGCAATATATGACGGCCACATCAATCACAACATTGTCTCGCAAAAACCCATCGCCGATATGTTGTTTGTGAAGAACTAAGTTGAGGTTTGGTGGATGTCGAGGTCTGGATAGTTTTCTTTTCTGGTTTGCCTGCCTTTGGTAAGGTCGGATGTAGTTCAACTTGTCCCACACCAATATCATCTCGCATAACCCTGTCCACAATCTCTGCAGCAGACTCAAATGGCCGTTCCATAGCTTTTCTCTTGACATCCCGTCGAACAGTCGCCACTTTCCCACGTCCTACAAAAAAAGAAATATGATTTGATTAGTAAATGGGGTTTTTTTTTCCGTATATTATTACTATCTTTCGTACTATACCAGAATATATATTTAATAAAATATAGAATATCAAAGATGACATAAAAATAAAATAAGTTGTTTTTCGTATGTCTAAGTGTCATAATTTGAATAAATTAATTAAGTTACATACTATAGAATGTCAAACATGACATAAAAATAAATTAATTTGTTTTACGGATTGAATTTTGTTTTTCGTATGTCTAAGTGTCATAATTTGAATAAATTAATTAAGTTACATACTATAGAATGTCAAATATGACATAAAAATAAATTAATTTGTTTTACGGATTGAATTTTGTTTTTTTGTATTTCGAAGTGTCGTAATTTGAATAAATTAATTAAGTTATATAGAATTAATAATAATAATGACGTACCTAGTCCCATACCACAGATGTGGTCATGTATGGATCCTCCAGTGTATTCTCCATCCTTCTCAAGTACAGTTGCTTTGCAAGTCACTGCCCTAGTCCGAAGACAACCGTATCGTCACGTTGTATTAGCACGTCGTTTATCAACCTTTTTGCAGTATTGGTAGCCGAGACTGTCCACCAAGGTGTCCTTTTTTTTCAAATTCAAATTCAAATAAACATTTATTTCTTTCATTCATATTTGAGTAAAAAAACATTATAATTTCTGATATTTTATAAATAAATCTATTTTTTTTTTTTTTTTTTTAGAGATATAATACAGTAAATCATAATGTATAAAAAGATGATTCAGTTATATACAAAATGAAAGAGGCAAAAAAACCCAAGAAAGTATCGATCAATTGGAAAAAAAAAAATCCAATTGAAACTTGTATGTTGGGAAGCCATGTAAGAAGATTATATACTTATATATATAAATGTAAACATATAACTACACAAACACATATAGATCAACAGACACACACACACACCAACAGTAAAGGAAGCAATTTCGAAAAAGTTTCTAAAGTTAAAAAAATATTACAAAATAGAGAAAACAATTAGTTATAATTTGAAATAAGATATTCTTTAAGTTTAAAAGAGAACATTTTGCTAGAAGACGATGATGAAATTTCGGGAGGTAGATTATTGAATAGTTTAGAACCACTATAGCGAATGTTATGTTTCATTTTAGTTAGTTTAGGTTGAGGAAGAGGAAGGTCCCGTGATGCTCTTGTGTTATACGAATGGATTTCAGAGTTAGTTAACAAATTACAGGAAAAGTTAGAAGGCAGTTTGGAATTAATATGTTCATAAACGAAAATGCATTGTTGGAGTTTATTAATATCGTGCACAGTTAAGAGTTTAAGATTATAAAAAAGGATATTAGTATGAGCAAGACGTGAGTTACCCGAGATAAGACGAACAGCTTTCTTTTGAAGGACGTGTATTTTATTAAGATTTGAAGGGTAATTATTGGCCCATACAATGTTACAGTAACTAATGAAAGGCAGAATAAAGGAACAGTAAATATTGCGTAAAATTTGAGACGGTAAAAAGGAAGACAGACGATAAAGTATGCCAATGTTTTTAGAAATTTTTAATTCAATTTCTTTTATATGATTTTTAAAATTTAGCTCTTGGTCAATTAAAACACCTAGAAATTTGGTTTGCTTAACATGGGGAATTACTTGATCACCAATCAGAATTTTATGAGACTCGTCGGTCAGTTTTTGATGACGTATTCCAAACAACATAAAGTTGCATTTACTTAGGTTTATTGAAAGTTTATTCACATTAAAATAATCGTTAATATTAATTAATTCTTGGTTAAAAGTATGAAAAATTGTTTGAAAGTTAACACTTTTATAAAATAAAGTCGTGTCATCTGCATAAAGATAAAAGGTAAGGATATCTGAGGCGTTTGGTAAATCATTGATGTAAATTAGAAATAAAAGAGGGCCAAGCAAGGACCCTTGGGGAACACCACAGGTAATGGGCTTAAGATCAGAGGTATGATTGTTAACAGAAGTACATTGAAATCTATTTGATAAGTAATTGTTTAAACGTTTAAGAGCAACACCACGGATACCATAATTTGAAAGTTTAGTAATCAGAATATGATGGTCAATAGTATCAAAAGCTTTCGACAGGTCAATAAACAAGCCAGAGGGAAAAAAATTGTTTTGAATTGCATCAATAATGTTGTTGGTTAAATCAATTAGCGCAAAAGACGTAGAATAGTTTTTCCTAAATCCGAATTGTTTATTATAAAGAATGTTGTGCTTGCTTATAAAATCATAGACGCGGTTATAAATAATCTTTTCAAGAATCTTTGAAAAAAAGGGAAGGATGGAGATTGGACGATAGTTATTTGGATCGGACTTGCTACCTTTCTTGAAAATTGGAATAACTTTACCAATTTTTAGGGAGTTGGGAAAAACACCAGATGTAAGAGATAAATTAAAAATGTAAGTGAGAGGAGAGAGAATAGTGTCAATGGATTTTTTAATAACTTTAGCACAAATGTCATCGATGCCAGAGGCCTTGTTGCTTTTAAATGAATTTGTGATTTTGTGCACTTCTTGTTCGGTTACAGGTGAAAGAAAAATTGAGTTAGGAATAGGGGAATGTAAGAAGTGATGAAAAGTTTTATCAGAGTCATTGTTTATTTTTCCAGCAAGGTTGGGTCCAATATTTGTAAAGTGGTCATTGAATAGATTTGCTACTATTAAAGGTGCTTTTAATAATTTTCCATCAGCTAAAAGTTCAATATCGGCAGGTGCATTTTTATTTGACTTAAGAAGAGAATTGATGACACGCCAGGTGGCCTTGATATTGAACTTAAGCTTAGTAAAAGTTTCACAAAAGTAATCCAATTTAGCAGTTTTTAAAAGGTTGTATAATTTATTTCGATAACGCTTATATTTGGATATATTAGAAAGTGTTGGATGGCGTAGACTTTTAGAATAAAGTTTCTGTTTGTACAAAATCGAGGTCAAAAGTCCATCGGTCATCCATGGTTTAAGTTTAACTTTAGCTTTGGATGGTTCAATTAAAGGAAAGTGTTTATTATATAAGGTGGTAAAATTATTAATAAATGTGTCATATGCCAGATTTGTGTCTTGCGTACTCACGACATCATTCCATGGAAAATTTGATAAATCATTACAAAAATTAAGGATATTGTGTTCACTAGTATTTCTAAATTTAAGATTGGTATTGATTTCTCGCTTACTCGGTTTATTTGAACTGATGTTAAAAACAGGAAGATGATCTGTAGCATCATTAATAATGATACCACTAACAGACGATTCAAGATCATTAGTGAAAATGTTGTCAATTAGGGTAGCAGAATGTTCGGTGATGCGTGTCGGTCTATGAATAAGCGAAATGAGAGAATTGTTGAAAAGACAATGAACAAAATCATTAATATTGTTATCAGATTCAAATTTGAGTAAGTCAATGTTAAAATCACCGAGGAGAAATATTTTTTTATTTTCTTTCGTTAAGTTTTTAATAAGGAGTTCAAAGTTCTGCGTAAAGAAAGGAATAGAAATGTCATGGGGTCTATATATAGTTCCGATTATTATATCTTCTTTTCCGGTTTTAACTTCAATAAACTGAGATTCACAAAAATAGGTTAAAGGAGTTAAGTTATCTCTAATTTTATAATGACACTTATTATTGATAAAAATATTGATACCTCCGCATTTATATGAACGGGGTTTGAAAACTAGTGAATAAAAATGGTAAATGAATAAGTGGACTAACACAGTCCATCCAAGTTTCAGTTACCGAAATGACATCAAAGTCAAAATTAAGAGATTGAATGCAACTTGAAATAGATTCAAAGTTTTTTTGTAAGCTTCTAGCATTAAAATGTATACAAGAGAAACGATTTTCAAATTCATTGTTATTGAATTTCTTTGTGAATTCATTTGGTAAATAGTAATTAGAAATATTTTGATCATTAAAAAAATTATTGTCCGGGTCGATGTCGTCAAATTGACTAGCAGTTGATGAGGGTTTAAATAGATGGTTTGATAATCGATTTAAATTATCATTGTTACTGAAAGTTGGTGCTTCCATATAAGACAAAAACACAAAAAAACACAGACAAAACACAGAACAAATACAAATTAAGAGTTTAGAAAAATTGAGGTATAGTAAGTAACGTGCTTAAGCGTAAAATGTAATTTTAAACTGCTCAAAACAGAGTCTCTTTATGTATAACTATGAATCAATTGATAAAGTTAGTCAGTTGTAACATACATACATATAAACACACACATATACATATATATATATATACATATACATACATACATTATATATACATACATATATACATATATATATAAATCATCATACTGTCAATTATAAAAACAGTGCTGATAGTCGGAACAAGGTCTCATAATCGCGTCGAGCAAAGCTCGAAAGTTCCGTATTATAATATATACACATACACACATACACACATAAATACATCTTCATACACAATAAGCACATGCATTTTAGAACTCTGTGCCTGAGATGATAAAATTTAATTAAATGATTTAAATTCAATGCATTTAATGTATGGGGAATAAAATAATGATGAAGTCAGCATAGAGACACTAAATGTGATAAGTATGTGATGGAATAGCAAGATAATAACAATAGTAACTAATTCCGCAATGGTATAAATATACACGTGAAAAATGGTTTAATCAGAAGTGTTAATTTGGAACTGAAAAAACAGCAGATTAAACGATTATAATAAAGTATATCAATAACTATAGTAATAAGAATAATAATACAATAGTTTAAAATTAAGATTTGCCAATGTCAGAAATAGAAAGTATAGGAGTTACAACTTCCCTGCCATTCTTCAAGATGGTTGCAAAAATACGTCCATCAATCGACCAAACACTGTTTGTATTCTGATGTTGCTTCAATTGAGCCAGAAGATTGCGTCTTTTTAGGGTAAGATCCTCTTGGATAGATATCCCAGAGCCTTTTAATTTCCTTCTCACTGTTATAACGTTTCTTCGACTTCTATATGTGGTAAACTTTACAATAATTGGCCTAGGTCGACGTGCTTTAGCATTCTTTCGTCCTGTTCGGTGTGAGCGGTCAATGTCGTGTAAGTTGATGTTTACACCCTGTATAGATAATTAACATAGGATACAGTCAAAAAGGATATTAAACATTTTTTGCTATTGTTATTTTTATTTCATTCGGGAAATTCACCCAACTTTAATAACCATTCAGGCCGCCGGCCTATAACGGTTTTAAACAATATGTTTTATTTTACAATAGCTAGTTTAGATTATAAAATGATTCCAATGGAAATAAGCTTTTAAGTGAGTTTGTTTGTAAATACTGTACTAACAAAACATGAAAACTTAAAACGATTTGGATTAACCCAAATATAATATACAGTTTGATTTTAATTTAGTTTAGATGTTCCTTATAAAACCGTATCTGTTATGTCTGCATCAACGGCAACCGGATTTGGTTCAGGAAATGGGTTGATGTCAATCTCATTTTCAACGTGTGTACAACCGGCTCATTGAAATAGCCAATGTCACCAGCATACATGTCGACATCATCAGGTTGGTCACAATCTCTGCAATTCCACTCAATATACCGATCTCTCACACCTCGCAAATACTCTGCTCTCGTCACTCCGGTTCACCGATCACAGGTATCGCATAACATACCTTCTTCATTCTCTCTTACAGGTTGCTGGCAGTCTATACATTCGTACATTTTGATAACAGTATTGGAAGTAATGTGGATTTTACAAAATTGCTGACTTTATATGGACATAAAGACTCGCGTGCGTGATTTTTGTGCAATAATAGACCTGTACACAAAGAAATTGAAGACGAATATGTTACCGCAGAGTGATAATGCGCGCAACATCAAGCACAACTTTGAGACAATACATGCAACTTTAGACAATATTTCTGTTGTAATTTGCGTTGCTTTATTGAAAACACAAACAGTCCAACCATCGAAACTTTATTTGAATTGTTATTACGTTGAAATGATAAATCTACAAACAAATATTACTATGACATGAACACTTTACATAATATTACTTATAAAACAACCACGCCTGGGCAGAAACCGGGATAGAAATGTAATGGCCAATGAAATACATTTGCCACGCAAACGTAAATTAATAATGCAATACTGTACAAAGACGTAAATTATAATGAAATATTAAGATTCGATGTAAATTACAATATAAGATTCGACTCGCATGTAAATTAATAATAAAATTTATATTGATCTAATGCAAACAATACTGTATAAATACAATAGAGATGTAATCATGTAAATTAATAATAAAATACAAATAGCGAACGCAAGTATTAATAATTTATATACAGATTCGATAGTACATGATTTTTGGCCTATATTCATGCCATACTTTATTTGTTCGACCATACTCCTTTCTGTACGCCATAGGCCATGGCGTTGACAATGACAATGACAATGATTCTTTATTTCTTTTCAGGGTATGAAAGAACAATCTTTCAATCTTGAAAAAAAACAAACTAAACACTTCCAGACATAATTGTTTTGGTCTTATACAAAATTGATATATCGAAAAGCAACATCTAACTAAAACAAATACAACATTTCATGAATAAATTTAGCTAAGTTTGATAGTTTTTTTTTGGATCTGGTATTAAGTAATTGGTGCATTTTGGTTCTATTTGGGCGGGTGATATAATACTTTTGAATGTATATTTGGCGCATGGGAGCAAGTAAGGGGCAAATAAATAAATAGTGGTATTTGTCTCCAGTATCGTTTTGGTTACATAAAGTACATTTGGTTTTGTGTTCATTACTGTATCTTTTAGAGATCGGAAGTCGACGATTCCCACATCTGAACCTGCAGAGATCAATCCTTTCATTATCTTTTAGTAAAATTAATGACTTTTCAAATACTAAAACATCCCTAAAATATCTATAATTATCACACATTGAATTAAAAAAAACATTGTTACGCCATTCCTGTTTTGAGATGTCACTCAATCAGAGATTAATACTCTTTGCTAACCATTTTTTATTAAAATTATCGAAATCATTCCACATTTGGGGCATACCACAATTGTTGAGTACATTTTGAATTTTGCTAGTCCATTGTGAGAGATAAACACCCTGATCATGTAATTTTTTAAGTAACCTGAACATAATATTTGACAATTTGCTTTGTTTGCTACTTATGATGCGTACCCAAAACTGTAACATTCTTTTATCAATTACTAATTTAATATTTACTCTACCGACTTCACCATAAACCATGCAATTTGCAGTGGATTTATTAAGTTTGAGAATATGCTTTAAAAATTTCCTGTAAAAGACCTCGATTGGCAAAACGAGCTGGTCAAACAGTTCACACACAATGTCTAACGGAAGATTTAATTGTTTGGCTTTTGTTAACATACTGTACATTGCTCTTTTGGCTTGTGTTACTTGCTTGTCAATAGCTTTATTAAATCTGCCATTGAAATTAAAGGTTGTCCCTAAATGAATGTAATCATCTACAATCTCAATTTGTTCATCACCAAACATAAACATGGGTTTATTTCTAACTTTATCTCTAGAGAAAATAATATTTTTTGTTTTTGTTGTGTTAACTGTGAGGTTCCACATACCACAATAGTTATGAATAGCTTTTAATGCTTCTGAAGTTCTGTGGGACTTTCTGCCATAACAATTGTATCATCCGCATACAATAAAACATATAATTTGAGGAAAACTTCTACATCATCATCACTTAAAACCTTGTTGAATTCTTTGGATAGGTAATCTAGACCTTTATAGTAACGACTAACAAAAAATTCAAAATCATTAAGGTAAATCGCAATAAAAAGTGCTGACAAGTTTTTCCCTTGTCGTACTCCAATATTACATGAGAAACAATCGGAAATTAAACCATTCAATTTGACACAAGACTTGGCCGTTGCATACATATTATAAATAACAGTAATAACTTTACCATTTATGCCACATGAAATTAATTTGCTCCAGAAAGACGATCTGTCAACTAAGTCGTACGCTTTCTTATAGATAATGAATGCGCAAAACAACCTTTTGTGTTTGTTTAAATATAGTTAAATTATGGAGTGTAAAACTAGTATATTATCATTAGTTGAGTACTCATCCCTAAATCCTGCTTGTTCTTCGCCCATAATACCTTCGATGTAAGAAGAGAGTCGATTGTTAATAGTTGCCGTAAACAATTTCCCCATACAGCTAAGTAGGGTGATCCCTCGATAGTTATCAGGATCATTGGGGGAACCCTTCTTTTTGTAGGTGGGCACAATAATTCCGATGCACCAGTCTTGTGGCACTACACCCGAATCAAGAATCAAGTTAAATAATCAAGTAATTAATTCAATTAATTCCACAGGGCTGTTTTTTAGGTATTCGTTGATTATGTTATCAATACCAGCTCCTTTATTGTTACGCAGTTTGCTAATTGATACTTTAATTTCTTCTGCAGTAAATGGCATATTAATGTATTCATTTATTGAATGGTCTATTTTCCTTGGGTCAAAATCAATACCCTCGTTATCTTTACTTTCACTTAATTTTTTTAAGTGTTCTAAATATACCTACGGTAAACTTATATCGGCATTTTTTACATTTTTGTTCAGAATAGCCCAATAATTTTTAGGATTGTGTGTTTTTAGATTTCTTAATTTCTTGTTCAATTCTTTATAATATTTTTTTTGTTCGCCCTTAATGAATTTTTTATATACTTTTGCTTTATTTTTTAATAGTTCTGTTGCCTCTGTTGAATTAATTTTTTAAAGTTAATTTTTTCCTTTACATTCTTTATTAAACCATGGCTTGTTTGAAGTGGGCTTTCTTTTTTTTACCAGGAGTATTAGGTATATTTAGTTTTTTAGCTGAAACCACATATATGTTATTTAAGTCCTTAACTAAAGAATCCATCTCGTCATTTGATATATTATTAGCGTTCATTTCATACATTTTTGTGTTCAGGTTAGTTATAGGAACTCTATCGCATGCATAATGAAATGGCATTGCCAGACTGTGATTCCAGGTGGTTTTAACAGTTACATAATCATTATTTCTAACAATGGTATCCTTTGTCTTAACTGAAGGCGAGGAGGGGGAATGTGAGTGGGTTTGGTTGGGTTTAATTATTTTAATAGTTAGTTTTAATGGTGAGAGTATATCCGATAAGGTCTTATCTAGAGTGTCAAGCTCAAATAATTCTATTTTAGGAAATAGTCTCGGGAAAGCAAGTACATAATCTACAACACTACCACCACCTTTGTGGCATGTTACTTTACCAATTTCCTTATCAACACCACATCTGCCATTTACAATTAAAAGGTTTAAATTTCTACACATTTGAACCAGCTTTCGACCATTGTTATTAACTAGGTGATCATTATTAAATCTTTTAACTTCAATCCCAAGGTCTTCAAGTTTTGATTTGGTAGAGAATATGTCCTCTTCTTCTGTGTCGATGCCAGATTTTATTTATTTATTTATTCATAAGAATCACCTTTATATCGGTGGCACACATTATCAGTTAATGGTGCATCCATTCTACAGACAAAATACAAAGAAACATCAAGGTACAAAGTTCTAAATACTAACACATAACATCAGAACAAAATGTAAACTAATTAATTAATTAATTAGATCTGTATGAAAATACATAATACGTAAACTGTATGTACAATATATATAACTTACAAAAATAAAAAAAGAACAACAAAAATATATGATAATAAAGAAGTAAAAATAAATAAATAAAACTTACAGATACATCCTCATAGAGATATCTGTAGCTTGTTTACTATATTAATCAATTAGTTGAGAGAGGCAATGTTGGTAAAATTGTAGATCTAGTAACCCATGCTTTTATTAAATATTTTTTACAATAAAAATCAAAGATTTCTCCTAATGTTTCATTTTGAGTAAATAAATTGTCTAGCAAAAAGTGGTGTTTTAATTCTTGAGATCCACAATTAAAATTATTCCAGTAAATACTTAAATTATTGTCTATGAGGTTGTCTTACATAATCCTGTGTTATGACTTGACCAGGATTGTCTACGACCCTCAAGATCTAGAGAGTTTGATCTTGCTTTAAATTTTAAATTAATACTCTTAAAATTAGTTTTATCTAATAAATATTGTTCAAGGTTTGGAGTTCCTTTATACATAGTATATTCTGTTAACGTTGTTTTGCATTGGGCCTTTGAAAACCACTCGTTATGATCAACCTGTTTATTATTTTTCCTAAATGGCTTTATCCAGTTAGTAGATGGTTCTTGATTAAATTTGTCTATAAAATTTGTTTTATTTAAAATATCTTTTACATTGTCATTAATAGACGGCGACATTAATCAATTATAAACATTGTTTTTTTGGTATTTATTTAGTTTCTATTTTGTTTTATTTTGCTTTTGGTTGTTTTCAGTTTATTTTTTGTTAGCTTTCAGTTATTTCCAACTAAACGGAACAATTTTTTTTGATAGAAGAATAATTAACAAGTGGAACTCGCTGCCCGAATTGGTTGTCAATAGCAAGAGTGTAAACTCATTCAAAAACAAACTTGACAAACACACACACACATATGAGAGAAGAGGCTCCTTACGAGTTTAAAAACTCATTGCCTTTTAACTTTACTAAAGGTAAGAATTACTAAAGGTAAGAATTTTCAGTGGTTTTCAGTAATTAGCCTACCCCATTCTACTTGGCCTGCTGAAGGAAACATTAACAAGATAGGCCTAGGCCTGGTTAGTTTACAAAATATTTCAGTTTAAATTACTTATTTCCCTAATAATATTTGGAGAAAATTATTATTACGGTAAATTTCAACAATATCATAGACTGTAAAAACATGTATCAAAATTAAAGAATGTACTATTATCAATGAATTTAAGAACAAAATCTACAGTATAGAATTCCAGGCCTAGGCGCGCCATACACCCATTAAGAAGACAATTACAGTAGCCTATATAGGACAAGTTTAAAATCTTTAGATATACACATAATAATCAAATTGTTGTTGTTTTTAGTATTTTTTTACATTACTTTCAGTAATTTTAGGTTGTTGTTTTTTTCAGTAACTTAGCTTTTTCCATTCTACTTAGGCCTACTGAATGAAACATGTATAACTTTTTAGGCTAGCTAAAAAAAAACAATATTTAAGTTTAAATTACTTACTAGCTTCAAATTATTTGGGTAAAATTATTATCACGGTAAGTTTCAACAATATCGTAGACTGTAAAAACATGTATAAAAATTAAAGAATAAACTATTATCAATGAATTTAAGAACAAAATCTACAGTATCCAATTTCAGGCCTAGGCCATACACCCATAAAGAAGACAATTACAGTAGCCTATATAGGCCAAGTTTAACAATGAAAAGTGTTTAGATATACATATAATAATACAAGTTCAGGACCTGTACAAAGATAAATTTGAAGAAAAAAAACCCGCTAAGTAATTTAACTTGCATAAATAAATATTTGTATTAAGAAAGTGCGAGTTTTTTCTGTAATAACAACATCTGATAAATCAACATACCTCATTAATAGAGGGCGACATTGCTAAAATAAAAATTATAAACATTGTTTTTTTTTGGTATTTATTTAGTTTATATTTTGTTTTCGTTTGGTTTTCGGTTGTTTTCAGCTGCTTTTGGTTGTTTTCAGTTTATTTTCTGTTAGCTTTCAGTGGTTTTCAGTAATTAGCCTGCCCCATTCTACTTGGCCTGCTGAAGGAAACATTAACAAGATAGGCCTAGGCCTAGTTAGTTTACAAAATATTTCAGTTTAAATTACTTATTTCCTTAATAATATTTGGATAAAATTATTATTACGGTAAATTTCAACAATATCATAGACTGTAAAAACATGTATCAAAATTAAAGAATGTACTATTATCAATGAATTTAAGAACAAAATCTACAGTATACAATTTCAGGCCTAGGACATACACCCATTAATTAAGAATACAATTATAGTAGCCTATATAGACCAAGTTTAACAATGAAAAATGTTTAGATATACATATAATAATAAAAGTTCAGGACCTGTACAATAATAATTTTGAAAAAAAAAAACCCGCTAATTAATTTAACTTGCATAAATAAATATTCGTATTAATAAAGTGCAAGTTTTTTTCTGTAATAACAACATCTGATAAATCAACATACCTCATTAATAGACGGCGACATTAATCAATTACAAACATTGTTTTTTTGGTATTTATTTAGTTTCTATTTTGTTTTCTTTTGCTTTTGGTTGTTTTCAGTTTATTTTCTGTTAGCTTTCAGTTATTTCCAACTAAACGGAAAAATGTTTTTTGATAGAAGAATAATTAACAAGTGGAACTCGCTGCCCGAATTGGTTGTCAATATCAAGAGTGTAAACTCATTCAAAAACAAACTTGACAAACACACACACACACACACACACACACATATGAGAGAAGAGGCTCCATACGAGTTTAAAAACTCATTGCCTCTTAACTTTACTAAAGGTAAGAATTACTAAAGGTAAGAATTTCCAGTGGTTTTCAGTAATTAGCCTACCCCATTCTACTTGGCCTGCTGAAGGAAACATTAACAAGATAGGCCTAGGCCTGGTTAGTTTACAAAATATTTCAGTTTAAATTACTTATTTCCCTAATAATATTTGGATAACATTATTATTACGGTAAATTTCAACAATATCATAGACTGTAAAAACATGTATCAAAATTAAAGAATGTACTATTATCAATGAATTTAAGAACAAAATCTACAGTATACAATTTCAGGCCTAGGACATACACCCATTAATTAAGAATACAATAGTAGCCTATATAGACCAAGTTTAACAATGAAAAATTTTTAGATATACCTGTACAATAATAATAAAAAAAACTAGAATTTAATTCGTCACTTTGACGAATTATAGGTGATCATTTTTATCATTTTGATAAAATTAACATTTTTTAAACATGCATGTACGTTAACATACGATCGTTAAAAGTTGATGTACGCCACGTCACGTGCATGACCTTGAAACGCGCAACTTTTTATTTGCTAATATTTTTACCCTTGACCTGAAGTTTACCTGTAGTGAATTTCATTAATATGTCATAATGAATTATGGAGATATGATTGATAATGTGATTTCACAAAATGGCGTATAAATGACGTCACGGATGAGTGATCACGCTGGAAAGCTCATTAGGATTAAGTTATATTATTTGAAAGATATTCTGAAATGTTGGTAATCATTGACATTAAACTTTTTGAGATAATTGTTACACAAAATAGTGTACAGAAACAATAAAAATACTATACATGAAACTCGTCACTTTGACGAGTTAGTTATCCGCACGACAAACGCCACGTGCACGTCATACGTTGGACACAAAAAGATTATGGCATATTGACATGAACTGAAGAGTATAATATGTTGTTAGTGCTAAATGCTGTATATTTTGTGTCATATACTATTTACAGTATACATAGTATAATCTGTATACATATTAATACAGTGTAGGATAGGCGAAATTACGGGTCCCGTCATTTATTCCAATTTTTAACATGGTGACGGTATCAAAATGAAACACTAAAATAGCAATTTCGGAGGGAAATTATCTCAGCAACAACATATTAACGTGTAGAAGAAATTTGAATACGTAAAATAATAATGCGCGCTCTTTTAAATGTAATGAACTATGACGCAAAATATGAAAATACGACTTTTTTTATTTAACTGGCCATATGATAACGTCACAACATCCGATTGGAAAAATTTTTACATGATTTCGTATCTACAATCCAATAGCTTCCAGAAAACGTTTTAATCGTGATTATCACATTTTATTCTTACGAGCTATAATAACAGATTAAAATTTACTGTAAAGATTAAATTAATGCCACATGTAATTTAAATTTTTAGGCATGATGACGTCATAACAATTAAAATATTTTTAACTCATGCGAAAGATAGTTGATTGACCTAGACAATATCAAAATCTGGGTGAAAATGGAAAATGTATAAGTGGAGATGCGCTCTATTAAATGTGAGGAGCTATGACGAAAGATACAAAAATCCTCAATTTTATATTCGCGTGGCCAAACGATGACGTTAAAATGTCCGGTTAGCCATATTAATACATGATCCGATATCTACAACTCATCAACTTCCAGAATATGTCATCCACAAAAAGTTGACCGTGTAGTTTAGAAATTACGACTGTTTAAAACAACATAGTGTTTGTTGTTCCACTCAAACAGGTCAGATGCTACGATCTGTTAAGGAAGGTCTGGAATAGGGTGCAATTTCAGTGGTTCCTTTTGTTGATGTGGTTTTAGTGCATTGCATATTTTACAGTTCTCTACAAATTTGTGTATGTCACTCTGCATTGTGGGCCAGTAAACGATGGCCCTTGCACACCTCGTTGTCGCTTCTACCCCAATATGTCCACCATGAAGGACTTTTAACATATTCCTGTTGCAGTGATTTGGGAATCATGGCTTTGTGAGACTTCATTATAATGTTATCTTGAACTGTTATTTCGTCTCTATATGGAAAGAATTTCCAAATTTCGATCGGGTAGTTCAATTGCCTAGTCGGCCACCCTTTTATAATAACGTTTTTAAGAAGCTGCATTTCTTCGTCTTTGATTGTAGCTGCTTTTAATTCGTCTTTTCGTCACTCTGATATTTGTGATAGTGTCATTACTTCATATTCAAGATCGATGTGTTCTGTTGACTTGCAGGGTGCCCTTGACAGCGTGTCTGCCAGGTGTAATTCGGAACCTCTTTTGTAAACAAGTGTAAAATTGTAGCGAAGAAGTTGCATCATCATCTTTTGAAGTCTTGCCGGGGCCTTATGTAAAGGTTTTTTCATTATGGTTACAAGTGGCTGATGATCTGTTTCGATGGTAACATGCTTTCCATAGATGTATTGGTGAAATGTTGTCGTAGCAAACACAATACTTAATAGCTCTTTTTCGATTTGTGCATAGTTTTGTTCTGTGCTTGTCATTGTTTTTGAGGCAAAGGCAATTGGTTTTCGTTCTTGTAGGCAACCACAACCCAGTACATACTTTGAGGCATCACAAGTTAGTGTGATTTCTTTATTCACATCGTTAAATGCAAGGACTGGTGGTGAGATTAGCTTTTGCTTTAATCTTTCAAATGAGCTTTGATAATGTGGTTCCCATTTCCATATTACGTCCTGACGAAGCAGCTCTCGTAGTGGGGCTGTCATTTCACTGAAGTTGGTGTCTACGAACTTGGACAGATAGTTTAGCATTCCCAGAAACCTGCTCAGCTCGGTTTGGTTTTCAGGTGGTGGTATTTCAACAATTGCTGGTACTTTTGTCGGGTCTGGTTTGATTCCATCTGTAGTTATTAGGTGTCCAACGTAAGATACTTGGCTTGTTCTGAATCTGCATTTGGCCTTGTTCAGTTTTAGGTTTACTTCTTTGATTCTAGTTAAAACTTTGTCTAACTTCTCATTGTGATCCGCCATGTCAATTCCTCCTATTAGAAGGTCATCCACTATTATTTCGCATGGGTATCCTTCAAAGAGTGTCTCCATTGCCCTTTGGTATACTTCGCTTCCACTGTTTACTCCGTATGGTAGCCGTAAGTATTTGAATCTTCCTAGTGGAGTGTTAAAACAGGTCAGGTTTGTTGATTCATCATCGAGTGGAAGCTGCCAAAAGGATTTTTTAGCATCGAGCACAGTAAAACCTTACAGTTTGCAAGATTCATTGTCGCTTGTTCTATTGTACGCATGGGGTGGTGTGGCCTTTTTAAGGCTTTGTTTAGATCACGGGGATCGATACATAATCTTATGTCATCAGTGTTTTTCTTTTTGGTTACAACCATTGAAGAAACCCAATCGGTGGATTCTTCTACTGGTGTTATGACACCAAGATCTGTCATTCTCTTAAGCTCGGTTTTTACTTTTTCTTCCATGGGTTTGGGCACACGCCTTGGTGGTCGAATGATTGGTGGTATATCTGGATCAATTTTCATTTTATATTTTAAAGGCAGATTGCCTAATTTGCCATCAAACACTTCTGAAAATTTTGTAATCTCGGGAGCTTCAGCATCGGCTAGCTCGTGTACAATATCATCATTGATAGTTATGAGGTTCAGTTTCAGAGAGTCGTCAAGTCCTAGAATAGGTGAGCAGTTTTCTTTCACTATGTAGAAGCTTGTGTTGTATGTTTTACCAGCGACAGTTATTGTTAGGTTTATTTGTCCCATTGTATGAATAATTGTACCACCGAAAGCTCTTAGGCTGGCACGCTTTGTGCTGTCAATTGCAGCTTCTTGTCCAATACCTTGTATCATGTGATATGGTAAGACATTACACTTGGCACCTGTGTCTAACTTTAGAGTTAGAGGTTTGCTGCGTGTGGTGACGTTACCCTTGATATCATTTGCTTTATTGAGTAGGTCGATTTCAATTCCATTTCATAATCACATTCGTCACTTTCAGGCAATTGGCTAATTTCTTGGACATTTTTGTAACGCGAGTAGCTTGGACGCCTTTGCTCCTGTCGGACACAGTCGTCTGCATAGTGCCGATTTGCTGTTCTGCTTTGACATAATATAGCAAAATGACCTGTCCTGTCACATTTTCTGCACCTGGCACCAAATGCCGGGCAGTTTCTACGAGAGTGTGATTTTCCACAGCGAGTACAGTCTTTAATCCATGAGTTGGGACTAGGCCTAGTGGTACTACTAATATTGTTGTTATTACCTGTTGGTGTACCGGAGATGGTCAACTTTTCTACTGAATTGGTCATAGCACCAGTAAACATTTCACTTGATTTGGCAGTGGCCTCGTGTATCTGGCAGATTTGTATAGCTTTTTCTAGTTTTAGGACTTTTTCTCGGAGGAGGGCCTTTCTGACCCTATCGTTGTCTATCCCTACGACTATTCTATCTCTGATTAACTTATCTCGTAACTCACCAAATTCGCACGTTCCTGCTAATTTCTTGAGTGTGGTGACGTATGTTTGTATAGATTCTCCACTACTCTTATTTGTTGTGTTAAACTTGTGCCTTTCAATGACAATGTTTCTCGGTGGTGTGCAATGTGCTTTGAATTTTTTTTTTACAATGTCAAGGTTTACCTTTGCTTCTTCGTTCTCAAAATCAAATGACCTGTAGCGTTCGATTGCCTCCTCGCCTGCTATATTTAGAAATATGAAGCACTTCTCCTTGTCATTTTTTTGTACCGTGGGCGGCTGCTAGATACACGTCAAAATCTAGTTCGAATTTTCGCCAATTTTTGGCAACGTTTCCTTCAAAACTTAGTTGGTTAGGTCTCCTAAAGGTCTCGCCCATTCTGACACCATGTAAACTATTGTAGAAATAAGACGAGTAGACCAAATGATGCTTTAATACTAATCAGTTTATTATTTTAACTCTTACGATCATGTGCGTGTCGAGGTAACGTATGACGGCATGTCGTGACCCGTATGATAAACAACTTTAATAAACAATGAAAATGACTTTAAGAACATCGATGTTCTACAACAACGACAACTTACCGACCGAATACAAAATATCAAAACCCGTTTGTCTTTATTTCTCTATTATTGCAGACTATTCGTGTGTTACAATTGTAATTACAATGCATCATTGTAAAACGTCGCATTGTTCGAGATATACCACTACATTAACGTTTCAATATGTCCCATTGAAAAATAAGTTATTTCTCCATTCCAACATGATTTTGATCAGAAGAAAAGTTAGAGTAGGTCTAAATGATTATTAAGTTCAGTTTTTCGACCGTAAAAAATTACATCCAGCAACCATTTTACTAAATATGCGCAACAACTATTATCTGCAGGCTTGTTTGGTACTGACTGTATGGCCTAAATTGATCATTATTATAACAATTAATTATGAACTAACTGTCAGTTATTTTTTCTTCTTCCGCCCTACGTATTGGCTCAGGTTCTTGTTCTACGATTAACTAAAACATGAAATCAAAATCAATGAATTATCGTAAGTGTGGGACAACTTTGTCCTCTATTATTAGTGACAACAATAACTTATCGACCGGAATACGAATACATTTAGCCTTTTTACCATAGGGATAACATTTTTCATTTTCTTGACATGAATTTGAATCAGCACATGGATTAAAAAAGATAAAATCAGCAATAATAAAGCATAATTTTGAAATATCAAAGCCCGTGTGTATTTCTCTGTTACTCATGCAGACTAATCGTGGGTTACGACAACATTATAGATATACGACTACATTAACGTTTCGTTATGTTACGGTACTCCTTGGATGGTCACTCCAACAGAGTTTTGAAAGAAAAGTTAGAGTAACATAGGTATCGGCCTTTCACTAACCTGCGCTAGACAACTCGACGGTTACACTAAAATACATGAATAGAATAATTGACAATCGAATCATCTTGCAGAAAGAAATCTAACACTAATAATGAGACAAAACAAAATGTAACTGTTCAAAATAATGCTCACAAAAGTAATACCAAAATGGTGTTCTTTTGAAAACAATATATTTATAATTGTTTAAAAATAACTAAATATAATGAAGATCTCAACCGATTCTCTGTGCTGTGTCTAGATTTGCCTATTATAGGAACATTTTGTAATATCATACTGCGTTTCACATGTTTCTCCCTCCTAGTAACCTTACAAGATACAGGCACAACATGCAAAACAAATGAGATGAAGTATTATCAAATATTCCCAATAGGGCAAATATTGATAGATTTTAGGAATTATTGATTACCTGAGAGAAGCTGTACCGTTACGTACGTAATCTCAAAACATATGTTTTATTGTCCCATTTATCAAATTAGAAACAATCCCAAGTGAGTGGAATATGAGTATCGTTGTACCAATATTTAAAAAAGGAGATCGTAAAGACCTAAATAATTATAGAGGCATCTCATTAACATCTTGTGTTTCCAAAATATTTAACAGAATAATCTCAATGTATATATCTTGTTTTGTTGAAAAAGAAAATGTACTTTCGGAAGTCCAGGGAGGCTTTAGAGCCTATCACCGTTGTGAAGATCACATCTTTACATTGAAAAGCATTTTATCTTGTCGTTCAATTGAAGGTAAAACTACACATCTAGCTTTCCTGGACTTCCGAAAAGCATTTGATAGTGTATGGCGTGATGGTCTCCTAAAATGTGCCTGGGATACGGGAGTTAGAGGGAAAATTTGGAAAATAATAAGCTCTGCACTATATGACAATGTTAAAGCAAAAGCAAAAGTGGGGGAAAGCATGACTAATGAGTTTAATATCCACAAAGGAGTAAAACAAGGGTGTGTACTCTCACCAATTTTATTTTCTATATTTATTAATGAATTTGTTAAACTTCTTCGTGAAAGCAATTTCGGGGTAAGAATGAAAGGTGTCTGGATGGGAGGGCTCTTCTGGGCTGATGATGTTATATTGATTGCTAATAATGAAAGGGAAATGACTGAAATGTTAGAAATTGCCAATATATTCGCCAAAGAATGGAAACTTGGTTTTAATCATGAAAAAAAATCAAATGTCATGGTTGTTGGAAAACGCATAAACAAAGATAAAGAGTGGAAATTAGGTGAAAAATCGATAAAAGAAGTAAATAGTTATAAATATTTAGGGGTCAATATTTCCTCAAACATGAGTGAACATTCACATTATGAACATGTTATCCAAAAGGGCAACCGGCTTATAGCTTATATCAAAGGTATCATAGCTAACCTTGATGACTTTAACCGGGTGTACTTTGGAAAGATACTGTGGAAAACCATTGCAATTCCTTCAATAAATTATGCTTGTAGCATTTGGTATAATAAATCCAAGAAGGATAACGAAGACCTAGAGAAAGTGCAATTGCAAATGGCCCGCTTTCTTCTCAAAGCTCCACGGTATACTCCAAAAGAGGCACTTTATGGTGACCTCCTTGGGTGGGTTCCATTATCCAAGTTACACAAACTGTCCAGAGTTAAATTATTTAATCTTTTATATCTATGGATGACCACAGGTGGCCTAATATTGTACTTAATTCTATGCTACAATTGAAATGTGACTTTGATCGTTTAAAATATAAATTTCTTAGTAGTTGTGTTGACATATTTGAAAAATGCACAGATATAGGCTTTTACAACAATGTTTTTGATAATGATAGTTTAACTCTTGTTCCTTTCTCAGTCAGCAATGTCAAGCGATGTTTGTCAGAATCAAATAAATCAGAGTGGTCAAATAATATAATGCAAAAAACCTCAATAAATTTATACTCAAAATTGAAACCTTTCCCTAATTTAGAAAAATATTTACTTGATAAAACACATTTTTATGAGACAAGTCTGAAATTTAAATTAAGATCTAACACTCTACCTTTAGATTGTAAAACTTATAAATGGTCCAATGATGTGTCCGGTCTTTGTACTTTATGTGGGAATGGTGAAATTGAAGACATTAAACATTTTTTATTAAACTGTAAAGCATTTGATAATATTAGGATGAAAGAATTATCCAATCTACAAAATAATCTTGTACTCTGTAATGATTATGACACATGGAATCGTTACACAACAGCAAGTGCTGATGATAAATTACAGTATATTTTAGATGGAGATTCTACCGCGATTTGTAAAGAATCTGAGACCTTTTTTGATTTGTTTTGTAAACACTTGTGTTTGCAACCCCTTGGATAAAATAATATATTTATATAATGGAGAAAGTTAGATATTATAATATTTCTTTTTGATCATACAATGATAATTTTTAAATTACTTCTTAAGAAGTCATACTACTGATTCAAAATAGTGACTTACACCCTGTGGTCAAGGCTTTCTTTGCTCTTATGCTTATTTCCTCCAACATACAGAGTACATAGGACTTTTTTTATTCATAATTGTTGAATTGTTTCCCAATACATAGTACCTATTGGTATTATATCTAAAAATACAAAGGCGGCTAACACAGATAGTTCCATATATACAGTACTCTTTTATAAATAAATGTATCTCTCCAAACTACTCCCAACTACCTAATCTAATAATAGTACTATTAGCATACTACTATACACTTTGTAGACAAGAAATAAGTTGTATACACTAGAGGACTTATGGTAGTACAGACGATCGCTCTCTCACTGGCCCGGTCAACATAATCTATACCTAGATTATTACAGTAATTAAAGTACATTATTACAGGGTTTTTTTTTTTTTTGCAGAAATCAAAGTTATGTGTATAGAAAGCAGTACTCGTATTAAAAACTAAGCAGGTTGCAGGTCTTGAACGCAAACTGGCAGGATATTTTTAATATTTTTTGTTGTTGAAATGATGGAATCCTAACTTCAATTTCCACGAACCCTTTTATTTAAATTTATTTGAATAGACCTCCATGTAAACTCATTAAAGGCTACATGATTGTTTTATATTTTAATATGTGATAGTAGAAAATCATTGTGTATAATGAGGACTATGAATCTGATATTTACTTGCATTCTCATCTTTTTAAATTATTATTTATAATGCCGGTAATGAGTTTAAAATTTAATTATATTGACTATTTTTGATAATCATCATGTCCTTATGAATTCATTTATATTTCTTTTGTGTAATATAGTTCATATATTATGTATTAAGTAAATTGGTAAGGCCCTATACTGTTACTATTTAAGGAAAGTTTATATACACTATTATTTTATGCCTACCAATATTAGTATTAATTGTTTATGTAAATATTTTGTCTAATTGCCTTGATTTTTTGTATAGGCCAATGGAATCAATGTTTTTCTCAAAGCAAATTAGCCTAATAATGCCACATTTAGACACATGATTCATTGATTTCTGATATTCTGTACTTGTGTATGCATTACTAAAACTAGATGGTACGCTCGCTTTGCTCGCGTACCATCTAGGTCGTGCCCACAGATGGTTCTCGAATACACAGTAATTTCAGGGTAAAAAATCTGGCGATTTCAAATGCACGTACCGCAGGACTATAATACATTGTCGTTTACAGAAACAAATAAGTAGACACGATAATTTATGTAGTCAACTAAAATTACCACTCTGGGAATTACTTCCGAAAGAGAAACTTACCACAAAATTAGTCCAAATTGTTTATTCATTTAAAGAAACCCAATTATGGTTGAGGGATGGGAAAGAGGATAGGTACAAAGAAGAACAATTTTTAAATATATTCTTTATCCACGTCAGTAACGAAATATTGTTTTCATTTTTCATAGGCCTATAAATAATATACCACCACTAACGGTGACTAAATATAGTAAAACATTTGCGATTTAATACTTTGTTAAAACTGTCACTGTCATAGTCGATTGAAATAGTAAAGTACATGTAACGATACACCACTACGACGTTTATATTTTTTGTAATTATTAATTAATGCAAACGTTGAGAAGCAACTGTCAGTAATAAAGTTTATTTGTATATTACGTGTGTATATATCTAACAGTAGAGCCTACCCATAATCACAGTAATAAAGTTTATTTGTATATATTTTTTTACATCTAACAGTATTCACAGTAAGAAATGTTTGTATATATTTTTTTACATCTAACAGTATTCACAGTAAGAAATGTTCGATTCAAATGACGACCAAAAATGGTTAATAGGTATTTGCAGTACTGTATTGTCAAAGTATTGCAAGTTTATTCTCCAAGGGCTCATAAATTTACCTACTTGTGTTAAACCAAACTGGCAGACTGAGAGATTGGAATGTTCCATTCATCGCAAATCAATACATTTGTATAAACGTATATTAAATCTATCAAAATAGTATTTTTTTAAAGAAAATCGGCCTGTCTTCAACATTATGATGCTGTACTCGGGCTGTTCAACCGGTTTTCAGCCATTAAAAACAATTATCGTAGGAGGAGATAGGAAAATGCGAAGCATCCTCGTATTATTGTCTGCGGGTATTTTTCAAGATGGACATACATTAGACAGTGACGTGTATACACGATCGGAAAACACCCCTATTTGGGGCAAATCGTTGAACCTAAATTCGTTTTAATCGTCAATAACTAATTATCGAACTCAATTTAATTAGTAAACACGGTTACATCAGGTGGTTAAAATCAGTACCGAAAGTACGAACCAACTTTATATACCATCGAGTAAACATTCTAGAAATTACGCGCGATTTACCGAATTTTGCCCTTACGTAAATTTATATATAGATGCAAACGTTGAGAAGCAACTGTCAGTAATAAAGTTTATTTGTATATTACGTGTTTATATATCTAACAGTAGAGCCTACCCATAATCACAGTAATAAAGTTTATTTGTAAATATTTTTTTACATCTAACAGTATTCACAGTAAGAAATGTTTGTATATATTTTTTTACATCTAACAGTATTCACAGTAAGAAATGTTCGATTCAAATGACGACCAAAAATGGTTAATAAGTATTTGCAGTACTGTATTGTCAAAGTATTGCAAGTTTATTCTCCAAGGGCTCATAAATTTACCTACTTGTGTTAAACCAAACTGGCAGACTGAGAGATTGGAATGTTCCATTCATCGCAAATCAATACATTTGTAAAAACGTAAATTAAATTTATCAAAATAGTATTTTTTAAAGAAAATCGGCCTGTCTTCAACATTATGATGCTGTACTCGAGCAGTTCAACCGGTTTTCAGCTATTAAAAACAATTATCGTAGGAGGAGATAGGAAAATGCGAAGCGTCCTCGTATTATTGTGTGCGGGTATTTTTCAAGTTGGACATCCATTAAACAGTGTATACCACGATCGGAAAACACCCCTATTTGGGGCAAATCGTTGAACCTAAATTCGTTTTAATCGTCAATAACTAATTATCTAACTCAATTTAATTAGTAAACAGGGTTACATCAGGTGGTTAAAATCAGTACCGAAAGTATGAACCAACTTTATATACCATCGAGTAAAAATTCTAGAAGTAAGGCGCGATTTACCGAATTTTGCCCTTACGTAAATTTATATATAGATAGTAGTTAATATATTCCATTTATAATGTATGTATAAACATATATTCATATTTTTTTTAACATTTTTAAAGTAAAAAATTATTACAATACCTATCAACCTTTCTGATATTGTTACTATTATATAATATTCTTTGAGGCAGCAATAAAAAAAAAATTAGAACAATTAATTTGAGTTATACTGTACTATGTTAGTTCAGGAGATGAAGTGTGTGTGGGCAGAAACTAGTGTGTTGGAGGTTGGTGGTGTGAGGTGTATAGTTGTCACTTTAAGACCTAAATTAGATGTTTTCTGAAGAAAAGAAGTAAGCGCGTACGCTTTCAAACAACTCCAAGAAGATTCACACAAAATAAACTACTTTCCAATAAAGTAGTATAACAGTGTATATTACAGTACATTGAATAAACTCGAGCGGAATAATAACGCACATAAAAAAACATTCATTTTCTTTTTGAAAAGTGCCCTCTCTAGTTTTCTATTAATTTATTAATAATTATTATTAATTAATGAGTAATATGAACATATTTTTAAATGCTGGAAGCTGGTTCTACTCATAACAAAGTTTCATATCTCCAAATTTCATCAACGTATTCAAAGCACTTCAATATTAAATATCACATTTAACATAAAAATTCGGGTTTTGGATAGAATTTTGCTTAAAAACATATACAAAAAAACATCGATAAAAAATACTTTTCGTATTCAAAAACATTTGATACTTGGTATAAATGTTCACTATAGGTTGCTCTATTCACAGAAAAAAATTGCATTCATGAACGTTTTTTGTTGGTTGTTTTTTCAAAATAGTTATTAGCTTGAAAAAAATGAGTTGGAATTGTATGGTCTTTCATAAGTGTACATTTTGTAAAAACGTAAATTTAAAAAATCAGTGATATGGCTTGATAGTTATTTTTTGTTTGCAATATGGATGGAGCAACCTATTTTATATTATAATATCTAACTTTCTCCTTATATAAATATATTATTTTATCCAAGTGTTCACATGTCTTGTTAAGTATTGCACCTTTGTCCTGTCTTTATGTTTTCTGTAATGTCACTGCACTAACGGGTGACCACCGGTAAACGAGCTTCGCTCTTACGGTTATCCATCCATATAAGTTGTTCATCTCTTATGTTCAGAAATTGAAATGGTAAATAAACTGAAACTGAAACTGTGCTTATGTGATACAGGTTGACGAGCCAGGAATGATGGTAGTGCCAGTATACCGTGTAGTTTAGCCTCAAGGCAATACCATGTAGCTGGAGTAGCTTGGACAAATACAGTAGAGATTTATGAGACTTGGTGTGTGATGATTCAGTATGATAAATTTGTGCTGTGAAAGACAAAATTGTAGAATTAGGAAGAAAATATTGTAAAATAATATAACAAGGAAATTATACTATAGTATAATTAAGGGGTAACCGTATAATACATAATTAATAGTAATAAAGGCAATGGCAATTACTTATACTAGATAGCACGCTCGCTTCGCTCGCGTACCATCTAGGGGTGCTCACAGATGGTTCTCGAATACAGTAGAATCCACGGACGGGGACTTTTTTGGGACACTAAACAAAAACGGAAGTGTCCCCCTAATTGGGGTATTCAGAAATAGAGACAACAAAACCAATACTGGATTCTGGACAATTAATTTATGTGGATTAAAGAAATTAGGGAGAAATGGAAATGTATGTACGGGAATTGGGCGGCACGTGGTGGTGGTGATGGAACCGCAGTAATAAAGTTGATTGTATTTATATATAATAAGAACCAAACTAAATAAATAGACCTAGACATTCTGCGAAATGGAAATCGGAAATTCAAGCTCCTATTCAGTGAAAAATTAAACTGTAGTCTACCTATATATTTAGGGCAAATCATCGGTTGTGGTGTTGAAATTCCTGTAAACATTTGTGTGAACCAAACTGGGTCGAATTTCTGTCATGAGTACTGATTTGTTGGCCTGTGATTTATGACGCCTAAGGGATCTATCTAGACTTATTTTTTAGAATAATGTACGTACCTGTCAGATACAATTGTCTTGTGTCGTATAATAAATAAGTACTGTAATAGTTACTGAAGTTACTATTACAATCTCGTCAATGAAAACACGAAAATGTATATGCACTTACTTATGAAAACGTATACAGTATTATACTCAGTTATTGAAACAGTAGGTTTAAAAAAGTTTCGTTTGTCTGTAAAATGATGTAATCAAGCTGTTTACATGAGTTTTAATTTATAAGCACATCAATAATAAAATAGTTTATCTATCCTGTAATTGGCGAGATTATGGTCGCTGTTGAATGAAATAAAGCCAATCGGTATCATATTTGTACAGAAACGTTTTCGCGGCCGAAGGGTGTAACCTAAATTCGTTGTATTATCGTCAAGAACTAACTGTAACTAAACTTACATAGAAAGTAGGGTATCATAAATTTGGCCTTAGCACTCGGGGGAGTGGCTAAGATGAAGTCCGTGGGACTACTAAATATAAATTGTAATGAACCTCGAGGGAAATAAATAGGAATATTTCATGTTTCATTATCAATGTATAATAAATGGAAACTGTTTACCGATTCAAATAATAGAAATTGGTTTTTAACATTTTCCGAACCTATTGCAAGTTTATTCTCAAAGGGCCCATATATTTACCTACCGTATGTGTTAAACCAAGGGCTCATAAATTTACCTACAGTACTTGTGTTAAACCAAACTCTGGCAGACTGAGAGATTGGGATGTTCCATTCATCGCAAATCAATACATTTGTATAATCGTATATTAAATCTATCAAAATAGTATTTTTTAAAGAAAATCGGCCTGTCTTCAACATTATGATGGTGTACTCTAGCAATCTATCAAAATAGTATTTTTTAAAGAAAATCGGCCTGTCTTCACTCTTCAACTTTATGATGGTGTACTCTAGCTGTTCAACCGGTTTTCAGCTATTAAAAACAATTATCGTAGGAGGAGATAGGAAAATGCGAAGCCTCCTCGCTATGTAACATTAGGGTTGAGGGATGGGAAAGCGGATAGGTACAAAGAGGAACAATTTTAAAATATATTCTTTATCCACTGAGTAACGAAATATTTTGTTCATGTTTTATAGGCCTATAAATAATATACCTCTAAATACAGTAGGCCTAAAACATTTGCGATTTAATACTTTGTTAAAACTGTCACTGTCATAATCGATTAAAATATTAAAGTACATGTCACGATACACCACTACGACGTTTATATTTTTGGTAATTATTAATTAATACAAACGTTGAGAAGGAACTGTCAGTATAAAGTTTATTTGTATATCTAACAGTAGAGCCTATCCACAGTCTCAGTAATAAAGTTTATTTGTATATATTTTTATATTACATCTAACAGTACGAACATTCACAGTAAGAAAGGTTCGATTCAAATGAAAAATAGTTAATAGGTATTTACAGTATTGTCAAAGTATTGCAAGTTTATTCTCAAAGGGCCCATATATTTACCTACTTATGTTTTAAACCAAGGGCTCATAAATTTACCTACAGTACTTGTGTTAAACCAAACTCTGGCAGACTGAGAGATTGGGATGTTCCATTCATCGCAAATCAATACATTTGTATAATCGTATATTAAATCTATCAAAATAGTATTTTTTTAAGAAAATCGGCCTGTCTTCAACATTATGATGGTATACTCTAGCTGTTCAACCGGTTTTCAGCTATTAAAAACAATTATCGTAGGAGGAGATAGAAAAATGCGAAGCCTCCTCGCATTTTTTTGGCGGGTATTTTTTAAGATGGACATCCATTAGACAGTGTATACCACGATCGGAAAACACCCCTATTTGGGGCAAATCGTTGAACCTAAATTCGTTTTAATCGTCAATAACTAATTATCTAACTCAATTTAATTAGTAAACAGGGTTACATCAGGCGGTTAAAATCAGTACCGAAAGTACGAACCAACTTTACATACCATCGAGTGAAAATTCTAGAAGTAAGGCGCGATTTACCGAATTTTGCCCTTACGTAAATTTATATATAGATTATGTATACATTACAATATTACAAATAAATTCATATATTATTTTATTATGATAAGGAAATCTGTTTTAGAATGAGAAAAAAGCCGTCCCAACCCAGATTTGAACCCAGCTATCAATAAAGCTATAAAACAAAATAGACCATATTGTAGCCGGACTGGGTAGCGTAGACTTACTTGAGGCCTAGGCATAGTACGATTAGCTAGAAGGATACAGGTCAACCCGTACCCATGCCATGCCAACACGCTCGTACCCAAATTTTGGTTTACATATATCCAACATTTTGGCTTACTCGTACCCATTATGGGCTGCTTAGTAGGAGTAGTAGTAGTAGTAGCCTAGCCTAAAGCAGCAGGCCCGGCCCTAGCCTACTACAACTTAAGTCTAGGCCTAGCCTAGTACTAGTAGGCCTCTAGCTAGGCCCTAGGCCTAGTAGTTAACATCATACATACGCCCTAGAGCCTAGTAGTAGCTACCTACTACTCACTAGCTAGGCCTAGGTAGTAGCAGTAGTAGTTATTAGAGTAGTATTATTGTATTGTAGTATTAGTTGTAGCTGTCCGGTGATCCTTGGTCACTTGTCTAGATCCCCTAGTGGGTCTAGGCTAGGCCTAGTACGTAGTTATTCTTCAACAGTCACACAATTCAGATTCTGCCGGCCGCTGATTGCTAGTGAACAGGGGGAGGGAGAGAAAGAGTTAGAAGAACTGAAATAAGCCGTGACGTATAATAAACATCATACAAAATAATAATATAACTAACGAATCCGTATAATATAATAATGTTGTATGTTATAAAGTAAAGTAAATGCGTTTAATATAATACAATTATATTATAACATAATGTATTTTATTAATAACATAATATTAAATGTTCATAATATAATGCTAAAACCAAATAATATAATACAAAAAGTCAATAATTTGTTACATTTTTCACATAATATATTAGAAATAGATATAATATAATGCTAAAACCAAGTAATATAATGCAAAACGTATAATTCATTACAATACAATATATAATATAATAAAAAAATGATATAATAATATAATATTTTGAATACTTCAGACAGCTGAGGCTTGCCATACAGACAGCTGAGGCTTGCCATACAGACAGCTGAGGCTTGCCAGACATACCTAGTCCAATGTACCGTTTTATTTCATTTTCAAAAATTTATAATTTTATTTCAGTTATGTTTGACATCCCAACGCGATTTCATGCGGTAGTTCCATGCCATTTGATATTGAGCTCCTTGATGTTTCTACATTATTTACGAAAGTGCTCCACCCTCCTTCTGTTTTGTTTTGCTGCTTTTGTAGGACGACATGTAATTTGGCAGCTATTCTACGTGATAGTGCTTTTATATAGGTCTGATTTGCTTTTTAAAATAAAGGACTATTAGTGCCTATTATAACAAATATTCTGATTTAGAATTTTACACCCGGGAAGTGCGAGTGATTTGTGCACAACTTAGTGTGTATTATTTATATCCCATAACGTCTTTATCCAGTTTTTTATTGTCCAACTCTATAAGTATCTGCTCTGTTCGCATAAAATCTAGCTGTAAAACGAAAACAAATCAGTGTATTAGAGTCTATTTTAATGCTTAGATAAAAGCAATGAAGAACAATTTCTTCTGCCTAACATTGATTATGGCCTGTGGCTTATCGTAATCATTTCAACTACTGTCAATCGATGTAGAGGCTTACATTCAAAATAACCATCGAATATTAAGTTTACAGTTTTACCGTAAATAATTACATTCATCAACCGTTTTACTAAATATTACGCGACAACTAATTGTCTGACACTGACTGTATTGCCTAAATTGATCATTATTATAATAATTAATTACGAACTAACGGTCAATTCTCGGTTCTTCTTCCACCTCATAATATTGCACAGGTTCTGGTTCTGCGATTAACAAAAAGATTAAATCAACGTCAATGAATTTAGAACTAGAATATTCCATTATCAACATATCGTAAATGTGGGAAAACTTTGTCCCCTGTTAATGGTGACAACGACAACTTACCGACCGGAAAATTAATACATGTAATCTTTTCATCATAGAAAAAACACATTCCGTTTTCTTTACATGGATTGGGATGACATGGATCGTCTACGAAGAAAAAAAGATAAATTCAGCATTATTAAAGCATAATATTGAAATATCAAAACTGTGTGTCTTTATGTCCCTGTTACTGTAGACTAATCGTGGGTTACAATTGTAAATAAAATGCATCATAAAACATCGCATTATTCGAGATAGGCCTAATACCACTGTAGTAAAGTTTTAATACTGTATGTTATTCCATGGCTGGTCACTCCAACATGGTTTTAAAAGAAAAGTTAGAGTAAATGTGAAATACAATTTCATCAATCCAAATGCAATTGGCAAAATATGTGTACTTAGTATAATGAATGGCTACAGAGCCACTAATAGTGATACGTCGTTGACTGTGTATAACATCCTGAGAACGACATGAAATTAGTTGACAGATTTAATTTACACCAATATTTATTGGACTAGAAGTAGGTATCGGTAACTCTCACTAACCTGCGCTAGACAACTCGACGGTTACATACACAAACATGAATATAAGAATAATTGACAATCGAAACATCTTGCAGAAAGAAGTCTATATTAAGAGGAATACGTGAAGAAAAACAAATACTGCAAATGTTAAGAATGATGACAATATAGATCACAAATACAACAATATTGAAAACATGGAATAATGTAAAAATGTAAACTGTTAATTAGATCTAAATAGAATATTTACTCACCTTAGTCGTTAATAGGTAATTTGTATCGTTACGCAAGCTCTCCGTAGACTAAAAGGTGTGGACATGTAAACTGGTATTTTATCATCTCATCACGCATAGGTTTTAATATATTAATATTAACGGTTATAATAGCAATATTAGCAATACAAATATACATACAGCTGTTTTACAATTAGATTAATAAAACGTCAAATAAATTACATCCCGTTCTTTTTTTTCATTTATTTTTTGTTTAATCTTCTTTATAGAGGGTGACTCTAAACAGTATATGCTGACAATCAATTGCTTATCGATGATGTTAGCGCTTTCCACTTTAATTCGATTGTAGGTAATTTTAAAAAACAGTTCAAACAATTAAGTTGACTCAGGTTTCAAGTCGTATCATGTAATAATCGTTTATGATGATGATGGTAGAGCTAATAGAAATTTAAGAAATAAAAACCACATATAGTTTTGATTTTGTTATTTTATTAGATTTATTATATATTATTTATATGTCATGTAGTTAAAATCAGTGAGTTCTGCTTGAAATCCCAATTTCCTACGGTAATAGTCCCTACTATCCGGGAAATTTGAGTGATGTGCATAACTTAGTCTATGTAGGCTATGTATGACATATTTCAAAACTTCTTATTCACACCGTCTGTTTTACTATCCGTTAGCTCTGTTAACGTCGTGTATGTTGTGATTAAATAAATCTGTAATAAAAACAAAACCAGTGTAATACTGTGCGAGTGCATTATCATCAACTCAATGACAATTTTCAATTTTCCTTATTAAAAATTACATTACTCACTAAATGTTATGTAATTACACATATCATTTAGGTTTATAGAATCTTTAAATTTCTGTTAATGTTTGTAAATTTGGAATTGAAACATATTGTTTGTATTAAAATGAAATTAAATATGAAAAAGGTAGCCTATAAACAGCTCATTAACCCCCCAAAAAGCTGAAAAGGTATATCACTCCTCCCTGGGTATACGAACAACGACTTACCAATATACGTACTGGTAATCGGTTCACATACGGCATTTCCATTTAACATGTAACATACTTCCGACGTCTCACATGTATTGGAATGGAGAGGACATGGCACTGTAGTAATACAAAAATATCAAGGTATCGTTTCAAACTTTGTCTTCTGTCAGCAATGGTGAATATTAATGGGGTATCACATTAATCAGAACGACGACTTGGGACAAGAAATTCATACCAAACTTTAGACGATTAATCTAAGATAGCCTAATCATTGTAAATAAATTCTTACTTATAGCCGTACATTCAACTTGTCTTTGAACTAACACATGTCATCATTCCAACATGGGTCGTAACAAAGATAAGATATTAAATGTGAAATACACTAGTTTACATCAATCCAAATACAAATTAACTAAATATTTGTATATGGTAAGATTTGACAAATTTAATTTTCATGGAAACCTAAAACGACGTTATATCAAACCACTTTTTATTTCTGTTTTCGACAGACTATTATTAGGCCTAGCCTATATGCTCTCTCCGTTTACAAACAATCTCTGGATCCGCCTCTGACGCACTGGTGCACCTTCAGTCAGACCATGGAGGAAAAAATAATCTGTAAATTGTAATCTGTAACTTATCTTTAAATGTTTGCAAATTGTCCCTAATTGCCAGAATATAAGAATTTGACAGCTCTTTAATACTTGTAAATCATTTGTAAAGAAATGCTTACGTGCACCCAGAAAATTCGACGTTTACATACAAAAACATGAATATTAGAATAGTTGACAATCAAAACATCGCAGAGAGAAATCTAAGAAATGTGAATATAAGACATTATTTTTAAAGTACACACATGAAATTGTCTGTTACTGTATAAAACAGTTTATCTCCAACCGTGAACAATAAGTTACAGGCAATATGTTTCATGACTCAATATAATCTTTGACAATTACCCTCTCCCTAATTGTGTGAAATCCTTGATCAAAGTAAAAAAAAGTGAACGCGCAAAAAGCCCTTAGAATTTCAACGAAAATGTACATAGGCCTACTATTCTCCAGATTTGCAATAAAGTCATAGATCCATATTCATTCACGGACCAAATATTTGGAACGCGCTCTATAAAACCAATAAATTAAAATCCCAATACTCTTTTGAAAAAAGAAACTAAAGAAATGACATTGAGTACATGTATGTATAGTGCCTCCGGGGGACAAACAGTCTCATGTCCTTTTATACCAAACCTGTAGTCCAATGTACAATTTTATGTCATTTTAGAAATTTAGAATTTTATTTCAGTTATGTTTGACATCCCAACGCGATTTCCTGCGGTAGTTCCATGCCATTTGATATTGAGCTCCTCGATGTTTCTACATTATTTACGAAAGTGCTCCACCATCCTCCTGTTTTGTTTTGCCGCTTTTGTAAGCTATTCCACGTGATAGTGCTTTTATATAGGTCTGATTTGTTTTTTAAATAAAAGACTATTAGTGCCTATTATAACAAATATTCTGATTTAAAAGGAATTGTACATCCGGGAAGGGCGAGTGATTTGTGCACAACTTATGTATGTTGTGTGTATTATTTATATTCTATAATTCCATTCCATTGATTATGGCCTGTAGCTTATCATAATCATTTAAACCACTGTCAGTCGATGTAAAGGCTTACATTCAAAATATCCATCGAATATTAAGTTTACAGTTTTTACCGTAAATAATTACATTCACCAATGGTTTTACTAAATATTGCGTGACAACTAATTGTCTGGCACTGACTTTATAGCCTAAATTGATATAATATATAATTATATAATAATAATAATAATAATAATAATAATAATAACACTAATAATAATAACAATAATAACACTCATAATAATAATATAATAATCTATAATAATCTCCGTTCTTCTTCCACCTCATAAAACATGAATAGAATAATTGACAATCGAAACATCTTGTAGAAAGAAGTCTATATTAAGAGAAGTAAGTGAATAAAAACAAATATGATGATAATATGGATCACAAATACAACAATATTGAAAACATTAAATAATGTAAACTGTTAATTAGATCTGAGTAGAATGTTTACTCACCTTAGTTATACAGGTAATTTGTATCGTTACGCAATCTCTCAGTAGACTAAAATGTGTGGACATGTAAACTGGTGTTTTATTATCTCATCACGCATAATATATTAATACTAATTCTTATATTAGAAGGATTAGCAGCAATACATACATGCATCTGCTTTACAATTAGAATAATAAAACGCTTATCAAATTAATTACATCCCAGTTTTTCTCGACTTTTTAAAAATGTATTTTTTATTTTGGCATAAATTGATCATTATCATAATAATTAATTACGAACTGTAGCACACAATTTAAACTATTTTAACCCGAGTCAACTTAAAAGTTGGCTTAGGTTTTCAAGTTGTTTGTAATCTTGAACTTGTTATTGTATTAGACCAGGTCAATATGTCAGAAATTAGAATCAGTGAGTTCTGCTTAAAATCCCAACCCGATTTGCTACGGTACGGTAATAGTTCCTATAGGCCTATCCGGGAAATGCACAACATAGTCTATGTAGGCCTACTAAATATCTTAAACTTATGAAATATTTCATAAATTCTTATTCACACCGTCTGTTTTATTATCTTTTAGCTCTGTTAACGTCGTGTAAGTTGCGATTCAATGAAGCTGTAATAAAAACAAAATCAGTGTAATACTTGATATCAGTGCATTATCATCAAATCAATTTTACTTTATAAAACTTACGTTACTCACATTTATTTTTTGATTGTAAAAGCGCTTTATAAATCGAACATTTTAGGGTGTTTGATTCAATGTAATTTGTCATGGGACAAACAAGTCGACTTGATACTGTATCGAATTGTAACTGTCTCATAGGTCTGATACGACTAATAACATCGAATGCTTCTAAAGAAGTAGCTCTGCACCTTTATAAGTCACTTGTCCTACCTTGTTTGTATTATTGTTCCCCAGTCTGGTGAGTGTATCTTAAGAAACACATTCATCAGTTTTGGTACAGCGGAGAGCTACTTGCATGATACTTAGGAAAAGATACTTGGAACAATCGTATTTCAACAGAAGAATGGAGTAAGGTCTATTGTCTGTCGAAAATAGACGTGCTTTCATTAATATGTCCTTTATTGCCAAATTACTTATTTCTCATAGATCTGATTTTATGAGCAATTTTATTGAATCTTTTGTTATTAACAAGATGCATCAAGATGTCACTTACGTTTCATCATGGTATCGCTAGGAATGATGCGTACAAATATTCCGGAGTTATTTGTTTTCCAAAGGCCTTTTCTGTACTCTATGTGGGGATTCGTAATTATGTCATTGAAGAGCCTTTCCATAAGTTTAAAGCCAGTTTAAAACAATTTTATACTGATGTTTAATTTTGTAAATATAATGATGAATGTACAATAATCTATTTTTATAATACAAGTATCTATTTTTATAAATCAATCTTTAATGTACAATAATCCTTCTTTTTTTTTTATTATATAAGCATCTATTTTTGCAATTGATTATGACCTGTGGCTTATCATAGTCATTTCAACCACTTTCAATCCATATTTTACAAGTAAAATATCAATCGAACGAACTTGTGTTTTACACTGTAAAAATCTGTACAGTAAAGTTTTTCGACCGTAAAAAAATTACATCCAGCAACAATTTTACTAATTATCTATCTGCAGGCTTGTTTGGTACTGACTGTAATGGCCAAAATTGATCATTATTATAATAATTAATTATGAACTAACTGTCAATTCTCGGTTCTTTAGCCTCAGGTTTTAGCTCAGGTTCTTGTGCTGTGGTTAACAAAAAGATAGAATCAACATCAATGAATCTTAAACTAGAATATTCAATTATCAACGTATCGTAATTGTGGGACTACTTTGACGACTTACCAATCGGATTACGAATACATTCAACACTTTTACCATAGGGACAACATGTTTTGTTTTCTTTACATGAATTTGAATCATCACATTTACCGGCTACGGATAAAAAAGGATATATGAATCAGCATTAATAATGCATAATATTGAAATATCAAAACTGTTTGTCTTTATATTCCTGTTATTGTAGGCCTACACTAATCGTGGGTTACAATTGTAAATAAAATGCATCATAAAACATCGCATTATTCGAGATATACCACTATATTAACGTTTCAATACTGTATGTTATTTCATGGATGGTCACTCCAACATGGTTTTGAAAGAAAAGTTAGAGTAAATGTGAAATACAATTTCATCAATCCAAATGGAATTGACAAAATATGGGTATTTAGTATAATGAATGGCTACAAAGCCACTAATTGTGATACGTCGTCGACTGTGTATAACATCCTGAGAATGACATGAAATTAGTTGACAGATTTAATTTACACCAATATTCATTGGACTAGAAGTAGGTATCGGTAACTCTCACTAACTTGCGCTCGACGGTTACATACAAAAACATGAATATAAGAATAATTGACAATCGAATCATCTTGCAGAAATAAATCTAGCACTAATAATAAGTAGTCACTAAGTGAAGAAAAACAAAATGTAAAAGTTCAAAATAATGTACACAAAAATTAGTACAAAAATTGTGTTCTTTTGAAAACATTATATTTATAATATATATTATATAATATAATATATAATATTTATAATAATAAATATAATGAAGATCTCAACCGATTCTCTGTACTGTGTCTAGATTTGTCCATTATAGGAATATTTGCGTTTTACATGTTTCTCTTTGCTATCATAACCTTACATGAAACAGGCACCACATGTAATACAAATGAGATAGGCCTACTGTATTACCTAACAAATTAAAACATATAACAAAAGACATTGATTGGATACCGGCGGCGGGCAAATAAAAAAAAAACAATTCTTACTAGTTAAACAAGTTGATTGTCAATTATTTTTAATTTATGCAGATATAGGCCTAAGTTGCCGTTTTGTTTGTTGAAATTTGAATTGTTTTTTTTGTTTTCAATCATCATTTATCTTAAGTCGGTTTGTCCCACTTCTTTATTTCTTCCAAATAATGAACATGGTACAAGACAATAAATACATAGCAGACAATGTACCGTTAAACCATGGAGCTATAGATTCATGGTTAAACAACCCAATGTCTGGACATCTAAGATTAATCTTTTATAATAATATTGTAGTCATGGTATTCATATTTTCAACCCAAAAGTGTGTTTCTAACCTATGTTGTAAATTACTTCCGAAACCCATTTTAGAAGATATTCGTTTTTCTTTGGTATGTCACTCATGGTATGACATTTATAATTACCGTATTTATTCGGATTGACGTTTGCAGAACGAGCAGTAATAAATGTATGCTGCAGCAGACACTGGTTGTGGGCTACCATGGTCTATTAATAGGCCTATAATCATTTTATGTATAAATCTAAATAATTATTGCATGTGTTGAAATTTTATTGATACCGTAAGCAAAAATTACGATACAAACAAAAATTGATTTAATGAGATAATAATCATATAGGCCTAAGCATTAACAAAACTGAACATTGTTTTTCAAATTCATTTATAGATAATTTAAAAAAACAGTTTACCATATGCCTATTTTGTCAATAAAACAGATGGTCATATTAACATATAACACAGTATTCAATATTTATAATTATAGGCTTTACATGATAATTGTTATGCACCTTTGACAAACATGTTTATTTTTAATGACTGTTTTTGAGCGCCGTAACAAATAAAAATATGATTATGAAATAAAGTTTGAACTGAATAACTCTGAATAATTAATTGTTTTAATTGGAGTGTTGCATGACAACACTGCAACGACGCATCACTCGTATAGTGACACATTCATTAACAAACACCTGTCATACATCTTACCTTTTATCAGGTATGTAAAACTTTATATTTACTCTTTCATATTCAAATCATTTTTGTTAATGAAGACAACATCATAGGCCATATCTGCTACCATAGCCTCAATATATATGTGACAATTTATTATAGAATATGCTTACGATACTAGACAAATTAAGGCATTAGGCCAATATGGAGATACAGTCCAGAGAATCGAGTAACGCGATGGTGACGGAGAAACTGTATTGTGATATGATGATGACGACGACAGTCAAAGGCGACCATGATTTGGTGGTGGTGATAACAATAAATTCTAAAAAAATAATTCCCTAATTTCTTTATTTTATTGTTTTTTCGCACACGTCATTTGATGAGATGTTGCATAAAACGTTGCTTATTATTCGTTACCGTATTTTGTATCTCTAACAGGTTTCTAACATTTAAAAGATGGTTCGAATTTTGATTGCTTTGTACGTGTTTCTGTTTTTAAACAACGTAATGTTAGAGGCTGCTGGTGGTTAGTAATTATGATTATTATTATTTTTTTACATTTTGTAGGCCTAAGCCAAATTTTTTATTTTTTTTTAGAGGGTAACCCTCTCAGAAATTACATTTATAACATATAAAATTACACATCCTCATATGTAAGTGTGTGTATTCCAAAACAACGTTCAATAAATTTGGCAAGCTATGCCGTTTCATTTTTTTTGTAGTTTTAATTGTTTAATTTTCTTTATATAGATTCAAAACCATGCGACCCAAATCCATGTGAATTCACTTGTAATGAGCTTAAAAGTGGAGACCAGGGTTACACATGCACCAAACCTACAAAACTTAAATCTAAGTCACGTACGATTTGTTTGAATTGATTAAACTTTAATTAGGCCTACATCACATCTTGAGAACGAGTCGCACTGTAAATAATTTTAAATTAAATAAATAATCACGACGCATTTGGTCATCGTCGCTTGTGATTGGTCAACTCACTTGAGTTGCGTCTATATATGTCACTGCGTTGCGTCCAAGAGAGCTTTTGTGAAATTAACAACCAAATTCAATTCATGGTTGGAAAGGGCAGTTATATTAACATTTCAATTATAACCACAAGTATTCTCCAGATGCATACAGTAACCAGTATCATGATTACTACCATACTTTTTACTTGGCAAAATATAGTATAGTACTTTCTTTGTATGTTAGCACGGTACCGCCTACAATTTTCAAATTATTATTCTGAAAATGTCGGTGTAATGTATACTTACAGAACATGCCTATTGAAATTCAAGAAAATTGGTTTGTTATAAAATTTATATTCTTTTAACATGGTCCGAAATATCAACATGCGTCCTCTGTTTCAATATTATATTTATATTTTTTTAAGTACTTCACTCAGTTTCTGAGTGCTTTCATTTATTATTTCAATGATTCTTTTAGATCTTAATGCGATGTTCATCAGTAGGGGTGATGCTAAACACGATTAGAAGTAATTCTGATCCAGCTGTACTATGCAAGCCATAGTACAAATACAGAAACGAAGCACAATAGGAGAATGGTCGATAACGCCTTTGCAAATGTATTCTTATTGATATTATATTAAAGTATATGAAAGAAAATAAATGCAACAAAACTATTCTTAGGCCTATTGTCAATGTGTATTTTTTAATTTTGCCGAGGAGTCCGTGCTAAAAAAACAACAGTAACTAATTATAATTAAAGTAAATCAAAAGGCATTTCATTTACATAATTTTACATTGTTTGCCACAACTTTGTCAGTAATGGTGACTGTTGATAGAAATCAATTATCACACTCATTTTGGACTAGAACTCATGGTCCTACAAAAAATGCATAGCATTGTCAGACTATATCGTAAATGAATATCTTAGATTACCTTACCTTGATCAAAGTATAACCTAAGATAACGTGTTATGTTTGACAACTCTGTGCAATACCTGTGAACTTAACATTTAAAAGTATAGGCCTATGTTAGGGATATACGAATTCTCACTACGGTAACTTTTGCTAGAAAACTCGACGTCGATAGTTACATACAACAACATGAATAAAATAATTGGCAATCAAAGGATTGTGCAGAAAGTCTATGAGAAGTGTTTGAAGAAATGATTTTTAGTTATGAATATTGACGGCAATAAAGAACACAAGTAAAATTAACTGTCTTCTTTATTTATCGTTGAACATGTGAAATAAGTTACGGTATCTAGGCCTAAAATAATAGTAAATTGTTAAACAGATCTGAAATAAAAATGTACTTACTTTGTATCGTTATTCAATTCAATTTCAAAATGGCCGATATATAAATTGTGTTTTATCAGGGAAACTGAGTAAATTGTATTATCTCATTATTCATCTTGTAATACAAACGTATATATATATATATATATATATATATATATATATATATATATATATATATATATATATATATATATATATATATATATAGGTTGTTTATTAATTCCCTATTGAAAGAAAATTAATTCATGGCACAAAACAGTTGAAGAAACTGTCAATTGTTAATGTTTTAAAACAGTCTCGACATTTTATCGACTCTTTTGGTAGTTTCTACGTACAATTGAAATAAGTGATGATTTTGATTGACAATATTGTCAATTTATGTCTATTTTTATTAGACCTATAGTGGTTTCTTTTTACAGTTGATAAGTAGCAACTTATTTAGTCAGTGACGACGAAAAGTCAACCAGTCAAATGTTCCTTTCCAAGTCTCAAGTTATTGTCTTTATGTCATTAAGTACGTTTTAATTTTTTGTCTGAATCATCTGATCTAAACTATCGGAAACGAACAAGGAATAACAAAAGTAAAACTGTTACAGTGCTAATATTTTATTCCTGTTATCGTAAGTATTTTATAATTTTCATTTATACTCTTAGGCCTATGTTAATTACGATTTTAATGTCGAAAAGTGAGAACAGTTAGATGGTCATGGCGCAAAGATTTAGTTAACCATTTCTAGCAGCATCAGCCCAATTGGAATAGAGTGAACCTGAAGAAAGATAAAAATGAGTACTTTGAAAGAAGCTCTGGGTTTGTTTATTGTGCAATAGAAAATTGTAATAAAATTCTCCCGAATATGGTGAAGCAGAATGCAGAGTGTCGTGAAATCAGGTTTTTTTTAAAGTCGTGGGATACAGGAAATTCACCAACATTTTTGTCAATTTGGGGAATTGTTCGTAAGAAATCTAAAGAACAATCGTTTTATTTACGAAGTATTTTTATTATAAATATTTATACGGTTAACGATTGTTGAGATCAATAAAATCGCATCAAAAATTCCTTACCTATGTCTTGGCACTGCCGGGTTCCATCCTCCATAGTGTAACACTCTTGGACCTCTGAACACTCTGGGATACACCGTGGTGGGTGAAGTTCAACTTTTTTTTTAAATGCATGAGACATATTTGATAATTGAAATAAAAAATAATTCACTAAACTAAAACAAAACGGTTTAACATGCGTGACGCATAAATTAAATCTACGGTCGGCTGGATCGAAAATCGATAAAATAGGGTCTGATGACAATAGTAAATACGAAAAAAAAAACTCCCGGTAAGAAGTCCTAGGTCGTCGAAAAATCCCAGTGGCAAGAGATGTTTTTAAAGCTTGGTTGTTATAATGATTAAGATAAATATAATCAGAAAAGGCAATGATGTAATTATTTGACTGTATAATAAAACTGAAGATGGTTTGTTATTTTAGTAATTTTTGTATCTTGTAAATATCCGGTAGACTATCTGTTAATGATTTCAGTGTATTGTTATGTAGGCCTACATTTATCTTTTTTAATTTCATTTTCTGAGACGGGAAGTAACCGGCAAAGGAGAATCAAAGTTTTATTTTAAACCGTGGTCATTCCTTGCCATCTCAGATGTATTTTTGTATTTTTATGGCAAATGAAATGAAATTAAATAAATTAATAAAAAATCAGTAATTTAAAAAAAAACTGCACATTTAGCAAACTTACCTGGGGCACAACAACTTGGCGGATCACACGATGTACACTCTTAAAATCAATCAAACAGAAACGGTCGAATACACATTTAGTATATGCCTTCTGGACCTATAATAGGCCTATCTAAGTGTTTAAGTGATTATGGTTGGTTAAAAACAAGGACTGCTTTTAAAATAAAACCTGATTCAAAGATGCGTAAGGGTTACAGTATTTATACATTGTCAGCATTAATAGTATTACTGTTATTGTCAGGCCTGTACATAGCTCAAAACTACTAAATACATTTAAACCACCACGCATTGGATTTAAAACACACACGAGACTCAAGAGTACGGTATGTATCTTATAGTGGTTTTTAAAGCTTATATATAACAAACTTAAAACATGCCTAATCACTGTATTTTTTTAATATATTTTATTAATTAAATTGTTATTTTATGGACCAATAATATCACTCCTTTTTTTTCTTCTTTTCTCTATTCAATTATCTTCTATTCTACTAACCTGCACTAGACATGTCGATGGTGATATTCAACACCATTAGCATTACAATCATGTATCCAAACATTTTGTTTCCAGAAATCAATTATAGGCCTACGAAGAAGTGAAAAATATTCATTAAGAATGTTAAACATCATTTATAAATCATATAAATAAAACAATTTATTTCTATACAATGTATATGTATGGTCCTATATTTTTTAATAAACAAACAATTACTGAAAATGACAATGCAGTGGGTATCATTGGCTGGATCTTAATGGAGATACAAAATAAAATAAGCAAAAACCTAAAACCACACTTCATATTAAAACACATAGAATGACCAAGTCTGTGGATTAATTGTTACTTTCTATGATTATTTTTCTATGACATAAAAAGAAATGAAAATATGAATTCCTCTTTCATCAGATCTAATTATGCTAAATATGTTATATAGGCCTAAACAATTATTACGAAATGTATTTGATTACTTTATTTTAATAAAGACAAACGAATTTACCAATAACTTCCACCTACATGGTGTTTTAAGGTCTTTCACACCTGCGTCAACCGACACTGTGCGCGTAGCTGCGTGAAAACGAAACATTGACACGTTCGATTTGATTTGACGGCGCCGGGGACCGGAACCGTGTCGGAACAGTTGTGAAAGACCCGTTAAATAAGCTAAAATATTTAATTTCACTTGCCAATTGTCAGAAATCCAGGTAAATAATCTTGTATGCTGTTGACTACGGTAACGTACAATCTTGCAGTAAAAAGAATATCGTTTCAAATGCGTGATCCAACCTAAAAGCCCTGTGTAATATGGGCTGTCTCCTCGTTTAATGTAAATGTGGAGTGAACATATGGGAGGGGCGTGTGAATGTGCATATAGGCCTATTGCTATTTTACATTTTTCGAGAAAGAGTCCAATTTCTTGAATATTTCTACATAATGTGTTGAGAGTTTTATTTTACATATATTTTTTAAAAATAATCTTTCTTTCTTAATCCTTTTTTTATACGAACTTGTTTAATATTATTATATAATTATGGTATTCATATTTTCAATCCCAAAAGTGTTTCTAACCTATGTTTTAAATTACTTCCGAAACATTGATTTGTTTGTAAAAATATAATAGGCCTATTTAGGACTAATCATTTTTTGTATAAATCTTAATAATGTTAATAATGTTAGTCTTCTATAGCGCATAATACGATGTTTCTAAGCGCTTGCACGCAAAGATGATCCATAAAATATCCCAAGATAAAAAAAAACAAATTAAAAAAATGAAGAAATGCAGAGGCATTTCTCCAGCACTTTGAAGCTCCCATATGATAGCTCTCTGGAACAGTATTCACAGAAGCTTGATTGAAAAAGACATTGTCTATCCTATCCTAAGTACCAAAATAAGAAGAAACAATATTTGTTTAAATATCGATTCATGTTACCTCTTTAAATATGTGTTGACATTTTATTGATACCGTTATAAGCAAAAAGTACATACAAACAAATATGGATTCATAATGAGATAATCATAGGCCTAATCATATTAAATTGTATCATATCAAATTCATATATATATAATTAAAAAACAACATAATTTATGCCAAATTCGTAAATAAAACGGACAGGAGTATTCACATGTAACACAATATTTAATATTTATAATTACATGATAATTATTATACCTTTTGACAAACATGTTTATTTTTTATGTAAACGCTTATTTTTAATGACTATTTTTGAGCGCCGTAACAAAGTATACGTTTAAACTGAATAACTCTGAATAATTAATTGTGCTGAGGAGTCCGCTCAATAAAAACAACAGTAACTAATGCAAATCATAACTAAAAGTAAATTAAAATGCATGCCATTTACATAAATTATGTAAGTAAAATGTATAAAAAGTCAGAAAGTTGAATTTTTATTGATAAAGTTTATAACTCATTTTACGATGGAATTCATTTGGTTCACCAAAACTATATAATAATTGTACGAACATTTTCACAAACATGCTTATTTTTTAACATGTTCTATTAATAAGCACACACAACAGCATTATAATAATAAAAAATACTGATGTAAGCGATAGCAACAATTGCAGCACACAGGGAATGCGGTTCTTTTGAGATTTGCAATACAAACGTGAGTCTGTAATTTCATCATGTAGGTAGTTTTATATACATTTAAAATTATTAAATCATTATTGAAAACACAATCACAGGTTAAAATCATAATTTGATCCAATTAATTATGTATACTCACGAGAAACAATTGAATTTAAATATTGAGAGAGAAAAGTCGAAATGACATTGACATTAAAAGTTACGGTAAACATATATTATTAATCACAAAGGACAATGATGAAAGATAAACGTGATGATGAAGACGACAAAATAGAATGGAATGGTGACATTGAAAGACAGTGTTACCGGTTTTTTTTTTCATATTAGAATATATTAATATATTGTTATTTGTATTTTTTTGTATTAGCTCTCTTTTTAAAATCGCTAAACTAAAACGACCTTTCTCTTTTTTAGTCATCATGAAAAAATAAAATAAAATTGATAGTCGTTGAAGTAGTTTTTAGCGATGGAATTTGGTCCATTTCCTCATCATATTTATCGTTTCAAATTAACTAATTAAATTTCAGTATATCACCGGGTGGTTTAGAATTTATATTCTGTGCATCACGTACGTAATCAATGGTGAATTTATCGTTATTTTGTATCAACAGTTTTTTTTTACACAATGGCTCGAATTTGGATATTCATAGTAGTTTTGTGTGCAACCAACGTAAGGTTTGCAGTTTCTACGCGCCACGGTTTGTAAAATATTATCCACTTCTCAATTCACAATTAAATTTTCCACCACACCGAGTATTTTAATTTTGTCAGTATTTCGAATGCCTTTACATTTTTAGAATAACATTTTTTTGGTACGTCATCCATGGAAGATTTAGGATGAGAACGAGGCGGAGGTTAATTATTTACAAAACTATCTATACAATCACTAATGTATTTAATTTCTAAATAGTAAATGTTTATGTTTTAGTAAGTAAGTATATTATATTTTATCCAATGGCGCTTTACCTCCCATTGCGTCATCACATTATCGTTATTATTTTTGTAGACCTAATTTATGTTTTATTACGAATCTATGTAGATCAAATCCATGTGAATCAACTGCAACTTGTGAGCTAACAACTAGTGGTTACGTATGCCTGCAGAGTGAGCGTACGGTTTGATTTTCGTTTTTATAAAATTGTAATCGACAGTTAATTTTTTGTTTGGTAATGGTTAATATTTCTCTCATTGCCTCTCTCATTGCCACTTACCTAAAAACATTATCATGATTAATTATTCTAACAGAAAGTGGGACTGCTGAAAAGGTATATTATTACAATCGTAGTCGAATACAAAATACATTATCTTTTACAGGTGGCATGTTCCTTACTAAAGGCGATCGTTTTGGATAACTTCTACTATTACCAGTACTGTTCCATTATGAATAGGAAAGATGACAATAATCATCGAATGTGGACGATAATGCTTGTTTGAAATATGTGCTATATTTTTATTTAATGTTATTGAATTATATATTTTTGTTATCATTAATTAACCAAAGTTCATCATTCATATTTCCTGATTGTAAATGTTCATGTTTCCATAGGTGTTTGATCCACACACAAAAAAAAAAGAAAAATGAAAATGGCTTAATAATGTACATAAATCCAGGGTATTATTATTATTATTATTATTATTATTATTATTATTATTAGTGTTATTATTATTATTATTATTAGTGTTATTATTATTATTATTTTGTTTTTTTAAATCAACGAAATTGGCATTTGTTATCAAACCGTGACAATATAATACAATTCGATGCATCATAACATTATTTAATCAATTTATTTATTTAGATATATTCAGTGCAATAATCTGAGATTATATAGACCGGCAGCCCGGAGACATTTGGTTAGATGAGCTAGGTACCAACATCTGACTATTTAAGTGTGTGGGGGGTCACTTGAAATCAATGAAAATGGGAGTCTGCCGGGTACACCCTGCTGCATCTAGACCCGGAGGGACCCCGAAAGGTGCTAAAAAATCGGCCCCGGTTAGATGAGAGAGATACCACCTAATTTTACCACCATGGACGCCCTAGGGCCAAGGCAGTGTACAGATAGTCTGTAATAGGTAATTTGGTATTGCTTACAATGTGCTAAATCCTATAACATTGGTTGCTGGTGGTATCTACAATATCTAAGCTGGGCTAGTTGGGGGAAGGGGGGTTTCTAGTCTAACTTTAGGGTGTCTGGCACTTGTGGTGCAACAAACAATTAGTCTATTGTTATCCATTTAGTATTGTATAAACACAACTTGTTTATTTGGCATTAATTTTGAGTGATACCTCACTCAGCTATGCTATACCCATTTTAGGTCCTCCCTCGGGGGGTCTGACGGGTCTATTGCAAAAGACAAAAAATCTGTCGTTTGTGATACTGGTATAAGGATGCCAATGGGAATTCCTGGTGGTAAAATTAGGTGGTATCTCTCTCATCTAACCGGAGCCGATTTTTTTTAGCACCTTTTGGGGTCTTCCCGGTTTAGACGCAGCAGGGGGTACCCGGCAGACTCCCATTTTCATTGATTCCAAGTGACCCCCAACACACTTAAATAGTCAGATATTGGTACCTAGCTCATCTAACCAAATGTCTCTGGGCTGCCGGTCTATAACACAACAGCAACATTTTTCAATACTGGCAAACAGATTGCATTATGAACTACATTATTAAGTGGAATAAATTGAACGAAAATAAAATGTTACTGTTATTTGACAAATATAAACTTGACACGAACATAAAATGAATATGTTAATCAAGCTATTATTGTACACTAATAATCATTTAATTGGGTCAATAAAAATAAATAAATATAATGTACATATTGAATGTTTTATTAATATTACCGAATTAAAATATTAGAATATTTATAAGTATAAAATCTGTATTGTTTTGATATAATTATTATTAAATGACAATATTTGCATTGAGCATTTTAACGACAACAGAACGGTCGGATATTGAAATAGCAAAATTTCTTTGATTTCATCAGGTATGTTAAATTTACTTCTTGTAAAAGATTACTTAATGAGGACACAATTATCTTTCACTTTATAAAGGAGATTAAATTAAAGATTTGTCTTACCTTATACTACTGTTTTTTTTGTTTGGCAAGTGATGTTTTGTTGAAACAAAATTATTCTAAAAAGTAAGCATAATCTAGAGATTTAAGGCGTTTATCACATTCGATAAGCAGACGAAATGTTAATTTTCATGTGAAGTAAGTTGTATTAAGGTGTTAATAGAAACTTCTGATTTCGCATGGCTACGAAGTTATCAAGTAGGCCTATAAACATATATCCACGGTGACCTACGTAGTACAATGATATCCTAAAACAGGAAACTTTACAAATAAATATTCGATAAATATTTCATAAAAATGAAATTAAAATTGAAAATTATACGACCAATAAAAGTGAAAGAAGGTAGTGGAGACTAGAACATCAGCAGGAACGATAATAAAGATGAGGACAACATATATCATGAAGAAGATAAAGAAAATGATCACAATAATACTTAATTATTAGTTAAACAACTTTCTTGTATGATAATATTTATTTAAGTAAATCACACAGGTGCACTTCTTTTTTTTTTAGAAAATGGCTCGAGTTTCCATTGCTTTAGTAGTATTGCTGCTCGTAACATTGACCGCCGCAACGCGAAACGGTTTGTAAATCCTTTGGTACATTAGTGTTACAAGTGTATTTTTTCCAAAAATAATAGTAAAATAACACTGTATAAAGTAAGCATTGTTTTTTCATCCTCCAATATATAAATAATTCAATTTTCAACATCTTGTGATCAATCCTCAATCAAATTTTCCTGAATTTCCTACTTTTCCAGAATTTTGAATGTGATTAACACTTACTTGTTTATTTCTGTAATGAGGGCTAGTTATATATATATTTTTTCCAATATATTTTCTTTAGTATGTTTTTTAACTGTTTTTTAAAAACTAAATCTGACGTAAATATACCAAAATTTGTAATTTATATAGGATTTAGACCATCGAGCTTGCGCTGATGACATTGTCTAGATATAAAAACCATACAAGAGTTCAATGAGTACATAATGATTACGTCATTGAAGGAAACATATCTATATGCAAACCCAGTTGGTAGTAACATTTTATTTTTCAATTATGATTTTGATCTGGAAGAAGGAAGTGATCCATGTCAAGCTGACCCATGTGATCCAAATTGTATCCAAACAAATGGCGATTTATGTCAGGCCGGTAGGTTTTATATTGTTTATTTTTTAAACATTCGATTTAGTTATTTCCATTGTTGGATTATTCTTTGTACATTGTGTTCTGCGTTCAAGATTTATATAGTTCTGAGTAATTGAAAATTACTTTATTCTACTATTCTAATATCCGATACTTTGTTTTCTAGAAACTATTATTATTAACCCAGAACCTGAACAAGAACAAGCTTCTGCTATGTTCGTCAGTGCGGGAGATAGTCGAGGAGGCTAAATTCAGCCATGTTGATACATGTCACTGGGGAGACTATCATGAGAAAAGTGTGCTTCGAATGTGATACGATATGTGTGAAATATATTCATCTTTTCATGATAATTAAAGTTATTATGGCAAGAAAATAAATACAATATGATATTGGTTGCACAACTGCTTATTTTGTCTACTTCAATCGAACATTTCTATACCACATTGATAGTAATAAGGTTCCCCCCGAACGCGTTAACGTTATTTCCCAAAATGCAACGCGCAAACTAAGCCCCCTTTATAATTGTTCAGAGCATGTTTAATTTTTACGAAAAACCTATTAATTTGAGCATAATTATTTTACATATTCTTTTGTTCACTTTATTCAATCTCAAGTTCTCATATTCTAAATTAAATTGAATTTAATTTTTTCTATTTACTTAGATACAATTTCATTTTCAATCAGTTCACTCGATTTTTTAAATACTTTGGGACGTGACACTTTTTTATTTATTTATTCTTTATTTATTCAATATATCGTAATCGCAGCACAAGGCTGAATTTAAACAATATTAACATGATAATGTACACATCAAAAGGACAAAAAATCTAAAGAATACAAATATAAAAATATAAAGGTACAAAATTCAAGAATCGATAAAAAATATACAAAATAGAAAATTGACAAAAAGAAGCACACAAACACGCGAGGAGAAATTGCACATGACGACCAATAAACCAAGAATCATTTGTCAATAAGTAATTTGGCGAGAAAGGGTATATCACTTTTGGCATATCTTTCGGTTCGAGCACGGGGGCTGAGAAATTCGTGGGAAGGAGCGTACTGTGAGAAAGAGAATTAATAGGAAACCACTCTTTGAAGGAATTGGAACAGACGTATCGATGGGCAAATTCTTTAAATAATTTATTCTTCTCGTATCAAGCGTCTGAAGATTAGTATTTTTAAGTGCGTTACGATATGTGTCGTTCTTTGGTCCCAAAATAATCCAAAGCGCTCATTTTTAATTCGCTCAATCATGAGAGACTGTTTAATAGTAATACAACTTAGGCCTATGTCACGGTGGTGAGGCATACTCGACAATAGGACGAACGTACCCCAAATAAACGGACACCAAATCGCAAGCAGAAACTCCAAAGCGCTTGAGAGGATAAAGCATATATAATCTACGGCTACTATTAAAAATCATATTGCTAACAAGAGTCTAATCAGAGAACGTCAATAAGGTGACGAAAGAAGACAAGAAAGTGGGCAACGCATACCGTGACGGTGAACGCCGATAGTGAGAAGATGATCATGACGAGACTAAATACACTGTCAATAATGTTTATTTAAATAAACCACGCAGGTGACCAATGTACACATAACAGATAATATATATTTATTTGTTTGTCTTTGTCTTTTTTTTTTAAGGAAATGGCTCGACGTGTCTTTATTGCTGTATTATTGTTGTTCGTAATGTTTGCAGTTGCAACCGGAAACGGTTTTAATAATCTTCAGCTTTACATGCTGTTTATATTTTATTTCTTAATTATTTAAATTTTAACTTTCAAGCAAGATACAAACAAAATTAGGCTACACAATTAGGAAAAGACTCGGAAAAAAGGGTGAAAGTTAAAACTAAATGCACAATTAAAAAAACAAAACGCACAATCAAAGAGATCAAATAATCCAACTACAAATTCACAAAAGTACATCGCGAAAAATAGACAACTTTGAAGCATGACCTCCTCAAATCAAATATCCTAGTTGACTTAGGCCTAGGCATCTAGCCTAAAATATTCCGAATTTATTAAGAACCTTGGAATGAATTTATTATGTTCGTTTTTTTTTTATTTTTTACATTTTTATGCGATATTTTCTGATATGTTTTTTACATGCAATTTTGCCATTTTGCCACGAGATGTAAAGTTGTTCAGTATTTTTGTAAATAGAGAGAACGTAGTATTATCTTGAAAATTATACTATTGTCTGGTAGTTAGTAGTAGTTTGCTTGCTTTATTTATTTATTTAGTTATTTTTTGCCTAGGTATTTTTAAATTAAAAATTATTTTATTAACTGCTAAGAAAATTGTATATTTCTTTTTAGTAAAATCAACTGGCGTGTTCATAAGTTGGGGAGATTCCAGCGTAAGGGCGTAGCTTCTAGCCATATCATTTAAGACCGGTCACGGTGCACGATGAGAAATTAAAATGCGCATGTGTGAAGTCCTCTTATATGCCTAATTGAATTGTATCATGGTTTATGGTAAGAAAATAAATGCAACAATGATGTTGAATTTCTGGAAAATTCTTCATTGATATGAGTCAATTTTGACAGGAACATAACAAATTGAGTGTCAATCAAGCTGTTATTAATAACTATTTACTAGTGGGTCAATAAAATAAATAAATATATAATGTACATAATTATAAAATGTTTTATTAATATCACAAAATTAAAAATAATAGAATAATTATATGTATAATCTAAATATAACAGTATCTTTTAAACATTAAATGACAATTATTCGCTTTGAGAATTTCAACGTCTGTCGATATTGAAATTGCAAAGTTTCATTGATTTCATCAGGTATGGTAAATTGACTTGTGTACACCTACCGTATTTTATTGAATGATTAAACTTGCATTTGACAAAAAGTAGATGAATTTTTGATTTTCTTTCATGTGAATAGGATTTAAAGAGTTTTAATTTAGCAGACAACGAAGTTATCGAGGCGAAAATAATTATTCTGTGTACACTCACAGCGTAGTAAAATATTAGGATATAGGATGTCAATTCAATAATATTTTCTATAACTTATAATTATCTATTTTTATTCAACTCTATTTATGCCCATAAAAAATAACACATTTTGACTGATTTCAAAGAATTATAAATAATTTAATTTGTTGTATTATTTTTTTAAGGGCCCTACCAAACAATAAATACTATACTTTAAAATGTTATTAGTCATCTAAGACATTGTGAAACAGAGTAGGTTTAGTTTTACGAATGTCAAGCATTTTTAATATTGGTAACCGACAGAAAACGTACAAGGAGAACGTCCTTCTAAAACCTTTTTACCCGAGTCATTATCATTCGGAGAACCATCGTCTACACTTCCTAGAGGGGGAGCGAGCGAAGCGAGCTCATTCTAGGCATAGGTTTATATTACATGATATGTTGTTTCTTTACAAATGTGTTAATTCCTGTTTCAGCTGCGACTTTGTTCAGTTGTTTGGTATTCATGTTAAGGTTAAACTTATCAACTCACTTTTGGCTTGTAATTAACTAACACATTTTTATCTCCCTGTTTAGGATATCTAGAATATGATTTGTATGAACAAGAATTGAATAACAAAATAAATAATCAATTTTAAAAAATGAAACAAAGTATTTGACATTTAATGTCAATTTTGACAGAAACATAACAAACTGAGTGTCAATCAACCAGTTATTAATAACCATTTAATAATGGTTCAATAAAATAATTAAATATATAATGTACATAATTATAAAATGTTTTTTATTAATATCACAAAATTAAAAATAATAGAATAATTATATGTATAATCTAAATATAACAGTATCTTTTAAACATTAAATGACAATTATTCGCTTTGAGAATTTCAACGTCTGTCGATATTCAAATTGCAAAGTTTCATTGATTTCATCAGGTATGGTAAATTGACTTGTGTACACCTACCGTATTTTATTGAATGATTAAACTTGCATTTCACAAAAAGTAGATGAATTTTTAATTTTCTTTCATATGAATATGTGGATTTAAAGGGTTTTAATTTAGCAGACAATAATAATGACATCGCTTCTTTCCGTTCTAGATTTACATTTTTTATCTAAAGTAGTCTTTATTATTAAGATTTAACCAGGCTGTTAGTGGCTAAATAAATTCCTGTCCTGTTTGATTGGACGATTGTGGGTCACATGGCGTGCAATAGCACGCACTATTAAACGATCATTTAATATTACTTTTCTTCGTGTACGAAAAAGAAATCTGTAATCTGTAATCTGTAAAATATTTGTTTATACTATTGCTGTTGCAGCTTTTGAAATACAACAGCGCCACCTATTTTGTACTTTCGTCGCGAATGTTATTGTTATGACAGGTTTCGTGATGTAGTACATTTTTGGAGAGATATAGTACTATAACTGCATACTGTAAACTTCTTCTACATAAAATGTCAACGGAAAATATATACATATTTTTTAATTTGTTTTTTTTTTATTAGTTCTAAGTGTAAATATGCTAACTGCACACTACAAAGTTGTGGATGAGAGTTTGGTGTAATGAGCCTCTTACAGCTGAGATTGCTGGTTCAATTCCCGATTTTCTTACCAAACTCTGACGTAATTGTAGCGTTGGTAAGTTGTAGGCCTATTCAGACCAGCAACCTCTAGGTTACTGCCATCTGATTAATGATAGAGATCACCGAGTTTAGGGCTTAGAGATTTAAATAAAAGCAACACGAGAGTCTCACGCGAGAACAATTAATTCATAGTTTGGAAAAATGTCAGTTCGTATGTGTAACAATTTCCTTGCAATTATGATTTTGGTTTAGGCGATGCATGTAACCCTTCGTCTGAACCAAATAAAACGTGTGTGTACATGGTGATAGGTGATGGTAATGGTGATTACCAATGTATTATGACAGTAAATACCAGTATGTGTTTGTTTAAAGATTAACATATGCACTTTGAGGTCCAGAGAATTTGACTTCAGAAATTGGTTTAGGGTGATCAAACAATCATTTTTGGCTTGGTTACACATTTTGAAAATGTGGCGAAAGGTCACTGGTCACAGCGAAGTAATTTTGGTCTCAAATTGATCAGAAGGTATACATTTATATTCAGTCTAATGGGACATTAATTTAGTTTAAAATGACCGGAAATGCCATTTCTGACCTTTGACCCACAACCCAGGGCATGTATTTATCTCCGTAACTACTGGTCGTAGACACTTGAATTTGGTTTTAAATTGTTTGAAATATATATTTTGTTATATGAAAAACATTTTGAAAAATGTTACAAAACGTCAAAGGGTCAGGGTCAAACAAACAAACAAATTGTTTGAAATATACATATTTACATTCATTGTAATAGAAAATGTGGTTAAAAGATGAACAGAAAATAATGTTTGACAGTAATGTTATGCAATATGATACTTTAAATTGTTTCAATTTCAAGTACGCCTACTAGTTATTGCTGTCCACGAGAACATTTTGATATAAACGTCAAGCTCAACAGTTCTTTTCAGAATGCTAGAAGTAACTTGCCATGTGTATCCGATTAAACGCCCCGGGCATTTATTGTTCAAAAGGGTTTTTAGGGGGAGGGGAGGCATCTTTATTTGGGGTATAATATTAACATGTATAATCAAATAAAAAATACAGCACAATTAATATAAGAAAATGATAACATTATGTCAAAATGCTTGGTAAATTGTAGATTATGGTAATTAATGAAATGTGTTGTGATACAATTATTTTGTAAATGCATGTGGCGGAGCGTTTATTCCACATGATGTTCTATTGGAGGGAATGGAGGCTTTTATTCAATTCGAATAAATACTCGAGCTCAACAGTTAAGAATGCTAGAAGTAACTTACTATAGTTACCCGAATAAAAGGTCCGGGCATTTAGTTATTCAGGGAAGGCGTTTATTTTGTTTGGGTAACATGTATAATCAAATAAATACACCCCAGATAAAAAAAAAAAAATTAATATAATAAGAATAATAACTGGATTAAACCTCATTCTATCCTGTTGCAAGTACAATCATGTAATAAAAGGTATCACAGACAACTATAATAGACCAATTCATTGTCATTATTCCGTATCATGATGTACAATAGTAATGAAGCTATGTATTGGCATTTAAAAATATGCAAAAGATTGTTGTCAAATTGTAGTCACAAACAAACAGATGATAGAATGAAGATCCATTATGAGTGCAATTGTGTCAGGATAATGATGTGTCATTGTTTTATATCATTATACTGGCACCTGGAAGAGAAGATCCATTTAATGTTATCTATGACAGTGTCACTTTTATTCTAAAAGACAGAAACATTTCATTAAAAAGCATAAAGAAAACAACGAATCATGTAAAGTACCTTTTATCAGTTGAGAAACGTATTATTAATTATTAAAATTAGAGTATTTATTCGAATTAACACCCGCTTTGAATAAAAGCCTCTCTCAAATAAACGCCACCATTCCCTCTAATAGAACACCATGTGGAATACGCCCGCCACATGCATTTACACAATAATTGTATCACAACACATTACATTAACTACCATAATCTACAATTTACCAAGCATTTTTTTCACTTTTTGATATTAATTCCGACTTCCATGGCCACCGTCCTGCTGTCTGTATCAACCAACACCTTTTCTGGGATCTGATGAGCGTCCCAATCGGGCGCCGTAACCCGGCGTTCGGTTCATCCCGCAGCGCCAGTTCTGCTTACCAAAAGTGGCCCACTGGGCACTCGCATTCGTCGCCCGGCTCCAATCGAGCGAGTGGGACTTCTTACCAATTTAAAGTTTGAGAATAGGTTGAGGTCGTTTCGGACCCAAGGCCTCTAATCATTCGCTTTACCAGATAAAACTGCGTTCGAGCGCCAGCTATCCTGAGGGAAACTTCGGAGGGAACCAGCTACTAGATGGTTCGATTAATCATTCGCCCCTATACCCAAGTTTGACGATCGATTTGCACGTCAGAATCGCTGCGGACTTCCACCAGAGTTTCCTCTGGCTTCGTCCTGCTCAGGCATAGTTCACCATCTTTCGGGTCCTAACGCACACGCTCCTCCTCCGCCTCGCCGACAGAGCGATCGAGACGGGACCTTCACTTTCATTGCGCCTTCGGGCTTCAAAGTCCCTACGACTCGCGGGCGTGTTAGACTCCTTGGTCCGTGTTTCAAGACGTTTAAATCGCGCGGCCTAGCCTAGCCTAGCCTGGCCTAGCCTAGCCTAGCCTAGCCTAGCCTAGTCTAGCCAAGCCAACGCTCAGACTATATCCGTTAGCAACGGAGGCCGGAAAAAATGGGAACTAAAAAAATCATCATCAAACTACACATTATCACCGGCTAACCGGCAGCGTAGACGAGGTTATATTTCGAGGACCTTCAAAAGTGGTGTGCGCGCGTGTGCGTCATCAAACTGAAGAAGAAAAAATTTAAATCGCGCGGCCTAGCCTAGCCTAGCCCGGCCGGGTCGGGCCTAGCCTAGCCTAGCCTAGCCCAGCCCGGCCGGGCCTAGCTTAGACTAGCCTAGCCTAGCCTAGCCTACGCTCAGACTATATCGGTTGGCAACGGAGGCCGGAAAAAATGGGAACTAAAAAAATCAACATTATCACCGGCTAACCGGCGGCGTAGCCTAGCCAAGGCTACAGACGGCGCGAGCTTAGGCGGGCAGGGCCTAGCCTAGCCTAGACTAAGCGGGCTGAGCCGGGTCGGGCCTAGCCTAGCCTAACCTAACCTAGCGGGCCCGGTTGGGTTTAGCTTAAAATAAATAAAGATTTAAAAAAAAAAAAACAAAAAAACAAACCAAAAAAAAAAAGAACCTTATTTCTAACCTGGTTAATATGGTTAATATGGTTAATATGTGAACAGATTTACCCGTCGTCATAAACAACGTTTTTTATACTGCAAGTAATGTTTCGAAGCTCGACGCAACCACCCACCGCTGGTTTGCCCGTCTTGTGCGGACAAATCTCGCGGATCATGTAAGGTTTAGTTTCAGTAGATCGCAGCGAAACGGCTGCTCTGCTAGTCACGACACCTCGATCCATACCCAAGTCGTCTGCAAGTGATTTTGCGCCTTTCTTGCAGAGGATGGATTCCTCCAAGCTACCGTGCAATTTGCATGCACGGGCAGGATTCGGGGGATTCGGCCCTTCCCTGTTCTATTCTGGGCCTCCCGCGTGCAAGGCACCGAACGTATCGTCGCACACCAGGCGGGATTCCGACTTAGAGGCGTTCAGCCGTAATCCCTCAGATGGTAGCAACGCACCACTGGCTTCTGAATCTGCGGTTCCTCTCGTACTGAGCAGGATTACTGTAAAAACTAACCTGTCTCACGACGGTCTAAACCCAGCTCACGTTCCCTATTAGTAGGTGAACAATCCAACACTTGGCCAATTCTGCTTGGCAATGATAGGAAGAGCCGACATCGAAGAATCAAAAAGCGACGTCGCTATGAACGCTTGGCCGCCACAAGCCAGTTATCCCTGTGGTAACTTAAAACTCCTAAAATCAAAAGGATCGATAGGCCACGCTTTCACGGTCTGTATTCATACTGAAAATCAAAATCAAGCGAGTTTTTGCCCTTTTGCTCTACGCGAGGTTTCCGTCCTCGCTGAGCTCGCCTTAGGACACCTGCGTTACCATTTGACAGATGTACCGCCCCAGTCAAACTTCCCGCCTGACGCTGTCGCGGGTTGCGCGACAAGTCGCGCTTAACGCTAGAATCGTGGACCCGGTGGGCCCGCTTCCCGCATCACCCGATAAGTAAAGAAACGATGAAAGTAGTGGTATTTCACCGGCGGCGTGAGCCTCCCACCTATTCTACACCCTCATGTCTCTTCACAAGGTCAGACTAGAGTCAAGCTCAACAGGGTCTTCTTTCCCCGCTAATTCTGCCAAGCCCTTGGCTGTGGTTTCCATTCATGCGCGTCGCTAATTAGATGACGAGGCATTTGGCTATTTGATGACTTAGGTACAGCAGTAGAAACTGCCACAACCTCGAGTCTTCCCACCTTAAGACAGTAGGCGTCACTGAAAATGACGAGAAACCTTCCACACTGTCCCGTCAAGGATATTCACGTCTATGTGCGAGAATCTCCTTGACACCGAAATATGTGTAACCCGATCTTACACATATCCGTTGAAGGTAAGGGATAGATGTTATTCCCTCTTGGTACACAAGACACAATCTTACGTAGCCCACTACGTACCTGTCCTCATTTTTGGGTCCTCCTTCATGTTAAATTAAAATGGACTAACCACAAGTACACATTCCTTATCATGGTTAACAATCCATGAATGCAGCAAATAATTGGATTGTATCGCACAAGACTTTTAAGGTAATCTGTTCCATAACTGACTTTCTTAGGTTAAGAGCTTTAACAATTGCGTTTGTTTTGTGCCTCTAGCTCCAATCACTACTGGTATAACAGTCACTTATTCGGCCCCGGTCGAGTTCCTCGCAGCTAATGATAGACTCCGACTACAATTGTCTCATACCACCGTGGGGTCCACAATCAGAGCGCGATCATCCTTAACCAGTAAAATATCGGGTTTTAAAGTTCCCGTTGAAACTTTAAACGTAGGCTCGTAAGATACAGACCAACCTATGTGCTATCTGACCAAGCTTCATGCAGACGTTATTATGACGCCCGATTCTTGCTTCCTTCACTACGTAGAACCAACCGGAAATGTGACCTACTGTCTCAATAGTGGTCAGACACCTTCTACATCGCACATCTCTTCCTTCTCTACCTCTGGAAACGGCTTCTCTAGTAGTAGGATAGGTGTTGTTGTACTCCCTTCTTTTAGGAATGATCGTTTTGAAATCCAGTGATTTGAAACTTTCGATCCCTTCCAGGTTTCTACACCAATGCCTTGCGATCCTTGAGCGGCCCAATTGCGTTGTCTTTCCTCTTTCCATTTGCGATTAAGCTTCTTTCGGTGTGGAATGTCCAGCTTCCATTTAGTAGCGAGCTTTTGAATTCGATCGGCGAATCCTTTACCTTCCGCCCAGCTACGAACAAAATGATAGAACAGATTGTGACAAGCAGGGAACTCCTAGTCCACCGTCTCTATCGGAGGTATACAAGAAATGCGTCGATATGCAATTGGGTAGTTTGAGCCACAGTTTGATCCAGTATCTGATGGTATCGTCTAGCTTTTTAATTTGAGTTTTAGATGTGTTTGAAACGCAAAGCTTGTGCGAAATTCTTGGTATAACAAAGCTAACTAGAATATCCACTTTCTGACGGGGTTTGAGAAATGCTTTGTTAAAACGTTTGCACCATGTATCTAATGTAGATACGCCCTCGAAGTTTTCCAGGCCATTCCAAGGATCGAATAGTGCTGCAAGATATCCATTACTGGTACCTGGTTCAACCCATGGTATGGTTTCTGAGTCGACCTGAAAAGAACGGGTCATGTTTAGGAGTGCACGCATTCCTTCAGAACTGTCAGAGCACAAGGCAGTGTCATCTGCGTAGTCTAATGAAGTGCTGGCTGTGGTGTTATTTAGCTTCCACCATTGCCCACTAGCCTCCAAGGCGCACATTGCAATGTTGAACAGGATAGGTGACATGGGATCACCTTGCTTCACACCTCTACTCATTTCGATGGGGTCCGTGGTTCCATCTGGTACATGTCTGTAACCATACCGATGAAATGCTCGTGCACTCCAAACCTTCATGTGAAATAGTGTCGAAGGCCTTTGCCAAATCAAGGAACACTACCGGAAGATGTTGTCCACGATTCTTTGCCTCCTGAATCATGTCGGTTAGCAGGGTGATATTTTCATTGCATCCAGGAGCCTTAATAAAACCTCTCTATCTTTCGTTTAGTGTTACCGCCTTTTGGAGTCGACTCGCCAGAATTCGTGTGTATCGTCTGAGCACGATAGAAGAAATAGTCAAGGGTCGCCAATCATTGATGGAATTGGAGTCGCCACTTCCTTTTGGCAACAAAATTGAACGGTTTTCTTTAAGATCCTTGGGGATCTTCCCACTGATAAGAAAAGAGTTGTACAGACTAGCGAGTTGCATTTTATGTCCTCGAGAGTAACCTTATCTGGACCAGCAGCCGTTGCTGTTTTTGTGGCCTTTATGGCTGTATTCACTTCCTCCACCGTAATTTGCAACAATAAATTTTTATTGTCTACCCTTGCCTTGGGCGGAGGCAGATGACTGAGATCGACTTCAACCGAACTAGCTGAAAATCTGTCTCTATACACCTCATGGATTTCATCCAC
>NC_092671.1:12127500-12130000 GCF_964355755.1 Antedon mediterranea
GCACACGGAACAAGAACATTTAACTGATGAATTATTCATGTATATTTTGTGACGTTTCATGAGGGGGTCCCCAACTTATGTACGAAAAAAAAAATCGCGACCCGGCTCAGCCCGCTTAGTCTAGGCTAGGCTAGGCCCTGCCCGCCTAAGCTCGCGCCGTCTGTAGCCTAGGCTAGGACCGGCCGCGCGATATGATTTTTTTTTTCTTCAATATTATGACGCACACGCGCGCACACTTCTTTTGAAGGTCCTCGAAATGTAACCTTGTCTACGCGGCCGGTTAGCCGGTGATAATGTTGATTTTTTTAGTTCCCATTTTTTCCGGCCTCCGTTGCCAACCGATATAGTCTGAGCGTAGGCTAGGCTAGGCTAGGCTAGTCTAAGCTAGGCCCGACCCGGCCGGGCTGGGCTAGGCTAGGCTAGGCTAGGCTAGGCTAGGCTAGGCCCGGCCCGGCCCGACCCGACCCGGCTGGGCTAGGCTAGGCTAGGCTAGGCAAGGCTGGTTTTCATTTCTTTTTCAATTAGTCCGCGCGATATATATTCGTTCGGCTAGGCCCGGCCCGCCTAAGCTCGCACCGTCTGTAGCCTATGCTAGGCTAACCTAGGCCTGGTCTCTGGCCCGGCCCGGCTCGGCTAGGCTCGCCTATGCTAGGCTAGGACCGGCCGCACGATATGATTTTTTTTCTTTTTTTCATTTTTTCCTACCTCCGTTGCTAACCGATATAGTCTGACCGTCGTAGGTATATATATGGGGGAGTGTTGTTACATACAACAGTATAGCATAGCATAGCATAGCATTGCATGCGATGCTTATTGTACTTGTTCCCTTGGCCGACCCGATGAACGCCCGATCGCGTTCCACTGTGGTTAGGCCGCCTGTGCTCTGGCCTGTGCACCAGACCCTGCGAGGCGGGCGCGATGACTTGTCTGCGCTCGCTCGCCGGTCGTGTGCGTCCGTTTTTTGATAATCGAAGTGATTTGTGGCCTGGCTTTGGACGTTGGAACCCGAGAGTTTCGAACGCGAAGCGCAGCGTCCCTGTTCGGGCGCGGCCTTCGTTTCTCCCGAGGTCTTAGTCAGTCAAGAAGGTTTGTCGGCCCACGCACTCCTGTCCAGCGCGATGGGTGCGCTTTAACCGTGCAATCGGTTTAGGCTAGATATCTGGTTGATCCTGCCAGTAGTCATATGCTTGTCTCAAAGATTAAGCCATGCATGTCTAAGTACAAGCTTGTACCAAGCGAAACTGCGGATGGCTCATTAAATCAGTTATGGTTCCTTGGAACTGAGTTACCTACATGGGTAATTCTAGAGCTAATACATGCGAACAAGCCCCGACCTAGCGGAAGGCGTGCTTTTATTAGGAACAAGGCCAATGCGGGCTTGCCCGCTCCCCTTGGTGAACTCTGGATAACTTTGCTGATCGCACGGTCTAGCACCGGCGACGGATCCTTCAAATGTCTGCCCTATCAACTTTCGATGGTACGTTATGCGCCTACCATGGTCGTCACGGGTAACGGAGAATCAGGGTTCGATTCCGGAGAGGGAGCTTTAGAAACGGCTACCACATCCAAGGAAGGCAGCAGGCGCGCAAATTACCCACTCCTGACACAGGGAGGTAGTGACGAAAAATAACAATACAGGTCTCTCTCGAGGCCCTGTAATTGGAATGAGTACACTTTAAATCCTTTAACGAGGATCTATTGGAGGGCAAGTCTGGTGCCAGCAGCCGCGGTAATTCCAGCTCCAATAGCGTATATTAAAGCTGTTGCAGTTAAAAAGCTCGTAGCAAGATCTTGGGCCGCCGCAAGGCGTGTCACTGCCCGTCCTGGCCTTTCTAGCCTAGTACTAGCCGTACTAGCCGTACTAGCCGTACTAGCCGTACTAGCCGTACTAGCCGTACTAGCCGTACTAGCCGTACTAGCCGTACTAGCCGTACTAGCCGTACTAGCCGTACTAGCCGTACTAGCCGTACTAAGCCGTACTAAGCCGATATAGTCTGACCGTCGTAGGTATATATATGGGGGAGGGTTGTTACATACAACAGTATAGCATAGCATAGCATTGCATGCGATGCTTATTGTACTTGTTCCCTTGGCCGACCCGATGAACGCCCGATCGCGTTCGACTGTGGTTAGGCCGCCTGTGCTCTGGCCTGTGCACCGGTAAAGGCTCGGTGAGTGACGCCGCTCAGACCCTGCGAGGCGGGCGCGATGACTTGTCTGCGCTCGCTCGCCGGTCGTTCGCGTGCGTCCGTTTTTTGATAATCGAAGAAATTTGTGGCCTGGCTTTGGACGTTAGAACCCGAGAGTTTCGAACGCGAAGCGCAGCGTCCCTGTTCGATCGGGCGCGGCCTTCGTTTCTCCCGAGGTCTTAGTCAGTCAAGAAGGTTTGTCGGCCCACGCACTCCTGTCCAGCGCGACGGGTGCGCTTTAACCGTGCAATCGGTTTAGGCTAGATATCTGGTTGATCCTGCCAGTAGTCATATGCTTGTCTCAAAGATTA